>NW_025765654.1:0-128562 GCF_003918875.1 Haliotis rubra
TATAATAGATGAACATGGAGGGCAGAATGTGTCTGTGGTATATCACATGTGTCTAGTTGCAGTGTACATATCTATTATAATAGATGAACATGGAGGGCAGAATGTGTCTGTGGTATATCACATGTGTCTAGTTGCAGTGTACATATCTATTATAATAGATGAACATGGAGGGCAGAATGTGTCTGTGGTATATCACATGTGTCTAGTTGCAGTGTACATATCTATTATAATAGATGAACATGGAGGGCAGAATGTGTCTGTGGTATATCACATGTGTCTAGTTGCAGTGTACATATCTCTTATAATAGATGAACATGGAGGGCAGAATGTGTCTGTGGTATATCACATGTGTCTAGTTGCAGTGTACATATCTATTATAATAGATGAACATGGAGGGCAGAATGTGTCTGTGGTATATCACATGTGTCTAGTTGCAGTGTACATATCTCTTATAATAGATGAACATGGAGGGCAGAATGTGTCTGTGGTATATCACATGTGTCTAGTTGCAGTGTACATATCTCTTATAATAGATGAACATGGAGGGCAGAATGTGTCTGTGGTATATCACATGTGTCTAGTTGCAGTGTACATATCTCTTATAATAGATGAACATGGAGGGCAGAATGTGTCTGTGGTATATCACATGTGTCTAGTTGCAGTGTACATATCTCTTATAATAGATGAACATGGAGGGCAGAATGTGTCTGTGGTATATCACATGTGTCTAGTTGCAGTGTACATATCTATTATAATAGATGAACATGGAGGGCAGAATGTGTCTGTGGTATATCACATGTCTAGTTGCAGTGTACATATCTCTTATAATAGATGAACATGGAGGGCAGAATGTGTCTGTGGTATATCACATGTGTCTAGTTGCAGTGTACATATCTATTATAATAGATGAACATGGAGGGCAGAATGTGTCTGTGGTATATCACATGTGTCTAGTTGCAGTGTACATATCTCTTATAATAGATGAACATGGAGGGCAGAATGTGTCTGTGGTATATCACATGTGTCTAGTTGCAGTGTACATATCTCTTATAATAGATGAACATGGAGGGCAGAATGTGTCTGTGGTATATCACATGTGTCTAGTTGCAGTGTACATATCTCTTATAATAGATGAACATGGAGGGCAGAATGTGTCTGTGGTATATCACATGTGTCTAGTTGCAGTGTACATATCTCTTATAATAGATGAACATGGAGGGCAGAATGTGTCTGTGGTATATCACATGTGTCTAGTTGCAGTGTACATATCTCTTATAATAGATGAACATGGAGGGCAGAATGTGTCTGTGGTATATCACATGTGTCTAGTTGCAGTGTACATATCTCTTATAATAGATGAACATGGAGGGCAGAATGTGTCTGTGGTATATCACATGTGTCTAGTTGCAGTGTACATATCTATTATAATAGATGAACATGGAGGGCAGAATGTGTCTGTGGTATATCACATGTGTCTAGTTGCAGTGTACATATCTATTATAATAGATGAACATGGAGGGCAGAATGTGTCTGTGGTATATCACATGTGTCTAGCTGCAGTGTACATATCTCTTATAATAGATGAACATGGAGGGCAGAATGTGTCTGTGGTATATCACATGTGTCTAGTTGCAGTGTACATATCTCTTATAATAGATGAACATGGAGGGCAGAATGTGTCTGTGGTATATCACATGTGTCTAGTTGCAGTGTACATATCTCTTATAATAGATGAACATGGAGGGCAGAATGTGTCTGTGGTATATCACATGTGTCTAGTTGCAGTGTACATATCTATTATAATAGATGAACATGGAGGGCAGAATGTGTCTGTGGTATATCACATGTGTCTAGCTGCAGTGTACATATCTCTTATAATAGATGAACATGGAGGGCAGAATGTGTCTGTGGTATATCACATGTGTCTAGTTGCAGTGTACATATCTCTTATAATAGATGAACATGGAGGGCAGAATGTGTCTGTGGTATATCACATGTGTCTAGTTGCAGTGTACATATCTATTATAATAGATGAACATGGAGGGCAGAATGTGTCTGTGGTATATCACATGTGTCTAGTTGCAGTGTACATATCTATTATAATAGATGAACATGGAGGGCAGAATGTGTCTGTGGTATATCACATGTGTCTAGTTGCAGTGTACATATCTCTTATAATAGATGAACATGGAGGACAGAATGTGTCTGTGGTATATCACATGTGTCTAGTTGCAGTGTACATATCTATTATAATAGATGAACATGGAGGGCAGAATGTGTCTGTGGTATATCACATGTGTCTAGTTGCAGTGTACATATCTATTATAATAGATGAACATGGAGGGCAGAATGTGTCTGTGGTATATCACATGTGTCTAGTTGCAGTGTACATATCTCTTATAATAGATGAACATGGAGGGCAGAATGTGTCTGTGGTATATCACATGTGTCTAGTTGCAGTGTACATATCTATTATAATAGATGAACATGGAGGGCAGAATGTGTCTGTGGTATATCACATGTGTCTAGTTGCAGTGTACATATCTCTTATAATAGATGAACATGGAGGACAGAATGTGTCTGTGGTATATCACATGTGTCTAGTTGCAGTGTACATATCTATTATAATAGATGAACATGGAGGGCAGAATGTGTCTGTGGTATATCACATGTGTCTAGTTGCAGTGTACATATCTATTATAATAGATGAACATGGAGGGCAGAATGTGTCTGTGGTATATCACATGTGTCTAGTTGCAGTGTACATATCTATTATAATAGATGAACATGGAGGGCAGAATGTGTCTGTGGTATATCACATGTGTCTAGCTGCAGTGTACATATCTCTTATAATAGATGAACATGGAGGGCAGAATGTGTCTGTGGTATATCACATGTGTCTAGTTGCAGTGTACATATCTCTTATAATAGATGAACATGGAGGGCAGAATGTGTCTGTGGTATATCACATGTGTCTAGTTGCAGTGTACATATCTCTTATAATAGATGAACATGGAGGGCAGAATGTGTCTGTGGTATATCACATGTGTCTAGTTGCAGTGTACATATCTATTATAATAGATGAACATGGAGGGCAGAATGTGTCTGTGGTATATCACATGTGTCTAGTTGCAGTGTACATATCTCTTATAATAGATGAACATGGAGGGCAGAATGTGTCTGTGGTATATCACATGTGTCTAGTTGCAGTGTACATATCTATTATAATAGATGAACATGGAGGGCAGAATGTGTCTGTGGTATATCACATGTGTCTAGTTGCAGTGTACATATCTATTATAATAGATGAACATGGAGGGCAGAATGTGTCTGTGGTATATCACATGTGTCTAGTTGCAGTGTACATATCTCTTATAATAGATGAACATGGAGGGCAGAATGTGTCTGTGGTATATCACATGTGTCTAGTTGCAGTGTACATATCTATTATAATAGATGAACATGGAGGGCAGAATGTGTCTGTGGTATATCACATGTGTCTAGTTGCAGTGTACATATCTTATAATAGATGAACATGGAGGGCAGAATGTGTCTGTGGTATATCACATGTGTCTAGTTGCAGTGTACATATCTATTATAATAGATGAACATGGAGGGCAGAATGTGTCTCTGTGGTATATCACATGTGTCTAGTTGCAGTGTACATATCTCTTATAATAGATGAACATGGAGGGCAGAATGTGTCTGTGGTATATCACATGTGTCTAGTTGCAGTGTACATATCTCTTATAATAGATGAACATGGAGGGCAGAATGTGTCTGTGGTATATCACATGTGTCTAGTTGCAGTGTACATATCTCTTATAATAGATGAACATGGAGGGCAGGCAGAATGTGTCTGTGGTATATCATGTGTCTATGTGTCTAGTGTGCAGTGTACATATCTCTTATAATAGATGAACATGGAGGGCAGAATGTGTCTGTGGTATATCACATGTGTCTAGTTGCAGTGTACATATCTATTATAATAGATGAACATGGAGGGCAGAATGTGTCTGTGGTATATCACATGTGTCTAGTTGCAGTGTACATATCTCTTATAATAGATGAACATGGAGGGCAGAATGTGTCTGTGGTATATCACATGTGTCTAGTTGCAGTGTACATATCTCTTATAATAGATGAACATGGAGGGCAGAATGTGTCTGTGGTATATCACATGTGTCTAGCTGCAGTGTACATATCTCTTATAATAGATGAACATGGAGGGCAGAATGTGTCTGTGGTATATCACATGTGTCTAGTTGCAGTGTACATATCTCTTATAATAGATGAACATGGAGGGCAGAATGTGTCTGTGGTATATCACATGTGTCTAGTTGCAGTGTACATATCTCTTATAATAGATGAACATGGAGGGCAGAATGTGTCTGTGGTATATCACATGTGTCTAGTTGCAGTGTACATATCTCTTATAATAGATGAACATGGAGGGCAGAATGTGTCTGTGGTATATCACATGTGTCTAGTTGCAGTGTACATATCTATTATAATAGATGAACATGGAGGGCAGAATGTGTCTGTGGTATATCACATGTGTCTAGCTGCAGTGTACATATCTCTTATAATAGATGAACATGGAGGGCAGAATGTGTCTGTGGTATATCACATGTGTCTAGTTGCAGTGTACATATCTCTTATAATAGATGAACATGGAGGGCAGAATGTGTCTGTGGTATATCACATGTGTCTAGTTGCAGTGTACATATCTCTTATAATAGATGAACATGGAGGGCAGAATGTGTCTGTGGTATATCACATGTGTCTAGTTGCAGTGTACATATCTATTATAATAGATGAACATGGAGGGCAGAATGTGTCTGTGGTATATCACATGTGTCTAGTTGCAGTGTACATATCTCTTATAATAGATGAACATGGAGGGCAGAATGTGTCTGTGGTATATCACATGTGTCTAGTTGCAGTGTACATATCTATTATAATAGATGAACATGGAGGGCAGAATGTGTCTGTGGTATATCACATGTGTCTAGTTGCAGTGTACATATCTATTATAATAGATGAACATGGAGGGCAGAATGTGTCTGTGGTATATCACATGTGTCTAGTTGCAGTGTACATATCTCTTATAATAGATGAACATGGAGGGCAGAATGTGTCTGTGGTATATCACATGTGTCTAGTTGCAGTGTACATATCTATTATAATAGATGAACATGGAGGGCAGAATGTGTCTGTGGTATATCACATGTGTCTAGTTGCAGTGTACATATCTCTTATAATAGATGAACATGGAGGGCAGAATGTGTCTGTGGTATATCACATGTGTCTAGTTGCAGTGTACATATCTATTATAATAGATGAACATGGAGGGCAGAATGTGTCTGTGGTATATCACATGTGTCTAGTTGCAGTGTACATATCTATTATAATAGATGAACATGGAGGGCAGAATGTGTCTGTGGTATATCACATGTGTCTAGTTGCAGTGTACATATCTATTATAATAGATGAACATGGAGGGCAGAATGTCTGTGGTATATCACATGTGTCTAGTTGCAGTGTACATATCTATTATAATAGATGAACATGGAGGGCAGAATGTGTCTGTGGTATATCACATGTGTCTAGTTGCAGTGTACATATCTCTTATAATAGATGAACATGGAGGGCAGAATGTGTCTGTGGTATATCACATGTGTCTAGTTGCAGTGTACATATCTATTATAATAGATGAACATGGAGGGCAGAATGTGTCTGTGGTATATCACATGTGTCTAGTTGCAGTGTACATATCTATTATAATAGATGAACATGGAGGGCAGAATGTGTCTGTGGTATATCACATGTGTCTAGTTGCAGTGTACATATCTATTATAATAGATGAACATGGAGGGCAGAATGTGTCTGTGGTATATCACATGTGTCTAGTTGCAGTGTACATATCTATTATAATAGATGAACATGGAGGGCAGAATGTGTCTGTGGTATATCACATGTGTCTAGCTGCAGTGTACATATCTATTATAATAGATGAACATGGAGGGCAGAATGTGTCTGTGGTATATCACATGTGTCTAGCTGCAGTGTACATATCTCTTATAATAGATGAACATGGAGGGCAGAATGTGTCTGTGGTATATCACATGTGTCTAGTTGCAGTGTACATATCTATTATAATAGATGAACATGGAGGGCAGAATGTGTCTGTGGTATATCACATGTGTCTAGTTGCAGTGTACATATCTCTTATAATAGATGAACATGGAGGGCAGAATGTGTCTGTGGTATATCACATGTGTCTAGTTGCAGTGTACATATCTCTTATAATAGATGAACATGGAGGGCAGAATGTGTCTGTGGTATATCACATGTGTCTAGTTGCAGTGTACATATCTATTATAATAGATGAACATGGAGGGCAGAATGTGTCTGTGGTATATCACATGTGTCTAGTTGCAGTGTACATATCTATTATAATAGATGAACATGGAGGGCAGAATGTGTCTGTGGTATATCACATGTGTCTAGTTGCAGTGTACATATCTCTTATAATAGATGAACATGGAGGGCAGAATGTGTCTGTGGTATATCACATGTGTCTAGTTGCAGTGTACATATCTATTATAATAGATGAACATGGAGGGCAGAATGTGTCTGTGGTATATCACATGTGTCTAGTTGCAGTGTACATATCTCTTATAATAGATGAACATGGAGGGCAGAATGTGTCTGTGGTATATCACATGTGTCTAGTTGCAGTGTACATATCTATTATAATAGATGAACATGGAGGGCAGAATGTGTCTGTGGTATATCACATGTGTCTAGTTGCAGTGTACATATCTCTTATAATAGATGAACATGGAGGGCAGAATGTGTCTGTGGTATATCACATGTGTCTAGTTGCAGTGTACATATCTATTATAATAGATGAACATGGAGGGCAGAATGTGTCTGTGGTATATCACATGTGTCTAGTTGCAGTGTACATATCTATTATAATAGATGAACATGGAGGGCAGAATGTGTCTGTGGTATATCACATGTGTCTAGTTGCAGTGTACATATCTATTATAATAGATGAACATGGAGGGCAGAATGTGTCTGTGGTATATCACATGTGTCTAGTTGCAGTGTACATATCTCTTATAATAGATGAACATGGAGGGCAGAATGTGTCTGTGGTATATCACATGTGTCTAGTTGCAGTGTACATATCTATTATAATAGATGAACATGGAGGGCAGAATGTGTCTGTGGTATATCACATGTGTCTAGTTGCAGTGTACATATCTATTATAATAGATGAACATGGAGGGCAGAATGTGTCTGTGGTATATCACATGTGTCTAGTTGCAGTGTACATATCTATTATAATAGATGAACATGGAGGGCAGAATGTGTCTGTGGTATATCACATGTGTCTAGCTGCAGTGTACATATCTCTTATAATAGATGAACATGGAGGGCAGAATGTGTCTGTGGTATATCACATGTGTCTAGCTGCAGTGTACATATCTATTATAATAGATGAACATGGAGGGCAGAATGTGTCTGTGGTATATCACATGTGTCTAGCTGCAGTGTACATATCTCTTATAATAGATGAACATGGAGGGCAGAATGTGTCTGTGGTATATCACATGTGTCTAGTTGCAGTGTACATATCTTTTATAATAGATGAACATGGAGGGCAGAATGTGTCTGTGGTATATCACATGTGTCTAGTTGCAGTGTACATATCTCTTATAATAGATGAACATGGAGGGCAGAATGTGTCTGTGGTATATCACATGTGTCTAGTTGCAGTGTACATATCTATTATAATAGATGAACATGGAGGGCAGAATGTGTCTGTGGTATATCACATGTGTCTAGCTGCAGTGTACATATCTCTTATAATAGATGAACATGGAGGGCAGAATGTGTCTGTGGTATATCACATGTGTCTAGTTGCAGTGTACATATCTCTTATAATAGATGAACATGGAGGGCAGAATGTGTCTGTGGTATATCACATGTGTCTAGTTGCAGTGTACATATCTATTATAATAGATGAACATGGAGGGCAGAATGTGTCTGTGGTATATCACATGTGTCTAGTTGCAGTGTACATATCTATTATAATAGATGAACATGGAGGGCAGAATGTGTCTGTGGTATATCACACATGTCTAGTTGCAGTGTACATATCTCTTATAATAGATGAACATGGAGGACAGAATGTGTCTGTGGTATATCACATGTGTCTAGTTGCAGTGTACATATCTATTATAATAGATGAACATGGAGGGCAGAATGTGTCTGTGGTATATCACATGTGTCTAGTTGCAGTGTACATATCTATTATAATAGATGAACATGGAGGGCAGAATGTGTCTGTGGTATATCACATGTGTCTAGTTGCAGTGTACATATCTCTTATAATAGATGAACATGGAGGGACAGAATGTGTCTGTGGTATATCACATGTGTCTAGTTGCAGTGTACATATCTATTATAATAGATGAACATGGAGGGCAGAATGTGTCTGTGGTATATCACACATGTCTAGTTGCAGTGTACATATCTCTTATAATAGATGAACATGGAGGGCAGAATGTGTCTGTGGTATATCACATGTGTCTAGTTGCAGTGTACATATCTATTATAATAGATGAACATGGAGGGCAGAATGTGTCTGTGGTATATCACATGTGTCTAGTTGCAGTGTACATATCTATTATAATAGATGAACATGGAGGGCAGAATGTGTCTGTGGTATATCACATGTGTCTAGTTGCAGTGTACATATCTATTATAATAGATGAACATGGAGGGACAGAATGTGTCTGTGGTATATCACATGTGTCTAGCTGCAGTGTACATATCTATTATAATAGATGAACATGGAGGGCAGAATGTGTCTGTGGTATATCACATGTGTCTAGCTGCAGTGTACATATCTATTATAATAGATGAACATGGAGGGCAGAATGTGTCTGTGGTATATCACATGTGTCTAGCTGCAGTGTACATATCTCTTATAATAGATGAACATGGAGGGCAGAATGTGTCTGTGGTATATCACATGTGTCTAGTTGCAGTGTACATATCTATTATAATAGATGAACATGGAGGGCAGAATGTGTCTGTGGTATATCACATGTGTCTAGTTGCAGTGTACATATCTATTATAATAGATGAACATGGAGGGCAGAATGTGTCTGTGGTATATCACATGTGTCTAGTTGCAGTGTACATATCTATTATAATAGATGAACATGGAGGGCAGAATGTGTCTGTGGTATATCACATGTGTCTAGTTGCAGTGTACATATCTATTATAATAGATGAACATGGAGGGCAGAATGTGTCTGTGGTATATCACATGTGTCTAGTTGCAGTGTACATATCTCTTATAATAGATGAACATGGAGGGCAGAATGTGTCTGTGGTATATCACATGTGTCTAGTTGCAGTGTACATATCTCTTATAATAGATGAACATGGAGGGCAGAATGTGTCTGTGGTATATCACATGTGTCTAGTTGCAGTGTACATATCTATTATAATAGATGAACATGGAGGGCAGAATGTGTCTGTGGTATATCACATGTGTCTAGTTGCAGTGTACATATCTATTATAATAGATGAACATGGAGGGCAGAATGTGTCTGTGGTATATCACATGTGTCTAGCTGCAGTGTACATATCTCTTATAATAGATGAACATGGAGGGCAGAATGTGTCTGTGGTATATCACATGTGTCTAGTTGCAGTGTACATATCTCTTATAATAGATGAACATGGAGGGCAGAATGTGTCTGTGGTATATCACATGTGTCTAGTTGCAGTGTACATATCTCTTATAATAGATGAACATGGAGGGCAGAATGTGTCTGTGGTATATCACATGTGTCTAGTTGCAGTGTACATATCTCTTATAATAGATGAACATGGAGGGCAGAATGTGTCTGTGGTATATCACATGTGTCTAGTTGCAGTGTACATATCTATTATAATAGATGAACATGGAGGGCAGAATGTGTCTGTGGTATATCACATGTGTCTAGCTGCAGTGTACATATCTCTTATAATAGATGAACATGGAGGGCAGAATGTGTCTGTGGTATATCACATGTGTCTAGTTGCAGTGTACATATCTCTTATAATAGATGAACATGGAGGGCAGAATGTGTCTGTGGTATATCACATGTGTCTAGTTGCAGTGTACATATCTCTTATAATAGATGAACATGGAGGGCAGAATGTGTCTGTGGTATATCACATGTGTCTAGTTGCAGTGTACATATCTATTATAATAGATGAACATGGAGGGCAGAATGTGTCTGTGGTATATCACATGTGTCTAGCTGCAGTGTACATATCTCTTATAATAGATGAACATGGAGGGCAGAATGTGTCTGTGGTATATCACATGTGTCTAGTTGCAGTGTACATATCTCTTATAATAGATGAACATGGAGGGCAGAATGTGTCTGTGGTATATCACATGTGTCTAGTTGCAGTGTACATATCTATTATAATAGATGAACATGGAGGGACAGAATGTGTCTGTGGTATATCACATGTGTCTAGCTGCAGTGTACATATCTCTTATAATAGATGAACATGGAGGGCAGAATGTGTCTGTGGTATATCACATGTGTCTAGTTGCAGTGTACATATCTATTATAATAGATGAACATGGAGGGCAGAATGTGTCTGTGGTATATCACATGTGTCTAGTTGCAGTGTACATATCTCTTATAATAGATGAACATGGAGGACAGAATGTGTCTGTGGTATATCACATGTGTCTAGTTGCAGTGTACATATCTATTATAATAGATGAACATGGAGGGCAGAATGTGTCTGTGGTATATCACACATGTCTAGTTGCAGTGTACATATCTCTTATAATAGATGAACATGGAGGACAGAATGTGTCTGTGGTATATCACATGTGTCTAGTTGCAGTGTACATATCTATTATAATAGATGAACATGGAGGGCAGAATGTGTCTGTGGTATATCACATGTGTCTAGTTGCAGTGTACATATCTATTATAATAGATGAACATGGAGGGCAGAATGTGTCTGTGGTATATCACATGTGTCTAGTTGCAGTGTACATATCTCTTATAATAGATGAACATGGAGGGCAGAATGTGTCTGTGGTATATCACATGTGTCTAGTTGCAGTGTACATATCTATTATAATAGATGAACATGGAGGGCAGAATGTGTCTGTGGTATATCACACATGTCTAGTTGCAGTGTACATATCTCTTATAATAGATGAACATGGAGGGCAGAATGTGTCTGTGGTATATCATATGTGTCTAGTTGCAGTGTACATATCTATTATAATAGATGAACATGGAGGGCAGAATGTGTCTGTGGTATATCACATGTGTCTAGTTGCAGTGTACATATCTATTATAATAGATGAACATGGAGGGCAGAATGTGTCTGTGGTATATCACATGTGTCTAGTTGCAGTGTACATATCTATTATAATAGATGAACATGGAGGGCAGAATGTGTCTGTGGTATATCACATGTGTCTAGTTGCAGTGTACATATCTATTATAATAGATGAACATGGAGGGCAGAATGTGTCTGTGGTATATCACATGTGTCTAGTTGCAGTGTACATATCTCTTATAATAGATGAACATGGAGGGCAGAATGTGTCTGTGGTATATCACATGTGTCTAGTTGCAGTGTACATATCTATTATAATAGATGAACATGGAGGGCAGAATGTGTCTGTGGTATATCACATGTGTCTAGTTGCAGTGTACATATCTATTATAATAGATGAACATGGAGGGCAGAATGTGTCTGTGGTATATCACATGTGTCTAGTTGCAGTGTACATATCTATTATAATAGATGCACATGGAGGACAGAATGTGTCTGTGGTATATCACATGTGTCTAGCTGCAGTGTACATATCTATTATAATAGATGAACATGGAGGGCAGAATGTGTCTGTGGTATATCACATGTGTCTAGCTGCAGTGTACATATCTATTATAATAGATGAACATGGAGGACAGAATGTGTCTGTGGTATATCACATGTGTCTAGCTGCAGTGTACATATCTCTTATAATAGATGAACATGGAGGGCAGAATGTGTCTGTGGTATATCACATGTGTCTAGTTGCAGTGTACATATATCTCTTTATAATAGATGAACATGGAGGGCAGAATGTGTCTGTTGTATATCACATGTGTCTAGTTGCAGTGTACATATCTCTTATAATAGATGAACATGGAGGGCAGAATGTGTCTGTGGTATATCACATGTGTCTAGTTGCAGTGTACATATCTATTATAATAGATGAACATGGAGGGCAGAATGTGTCTGTGGTATATCACATGTGTCTAGCTGCAGTGTACATATCTCTATTATAATAGATGAACATGGAGGGCAGAATGTGTCTGTGGTATATCACATGTGTCTAGTTGCAGTGTACATATCTCTTATAATAGATGAACATGGAGGGCAGAATGTGTCTGTGGTATATCACATGTGTCTAGTTGCAGTGTACATATCTATATATAATAGATGAACATGGAGGGCAGAATGTGTCTGTGGTATATCACATGTGTCTAGTTGCAGTGTACATATCTATTATAATAGATGAACATGGAGGGCAGAATGTGTCTGTGGTATATCACACATGTCTAGTTGCAGTGTACATATCTCTTATAATAGATGAACATGGAGGACAGAATGTGTCTGTGGTATATCACATGTGTCTAGTTGCAGTGTACATATCTATTATAATAGATGAACATGGAGGGCAGAATGTGTCTGTGGTATATCACATGTGTCTAGTTGCAGTGTACATATCTATTATAATAGATGAACATGGAGGGCAGAATGTGTCTGTGGTATATCACATGTGTCTAGTTGCAGTGTACATATCTCTTATAATAGATGAACATGGAGGGACAGAATGTGTCTGTGGTATATCACATGTGTCTAGTTGCAGTGTACATATCTATTATAATAGATGAACATGGAGGGCAGAATGTGTCTGTGGTATATCACATGTGTCTAGTTGCAGTGTACATATCTCTTATAATAGATGAACATGGAGGACAGAATGTGTCTGTGGTATATCACATGTGTCTAGTTGCAGTGTACATATCTATTATAATAGATGAACATGGAGGGCAGAATGTGTCTGTGGTATATCACATGTGTCTAGTTGCAGTGTACATATCTATTATAATAGATGAACATGGAGGGCAGAATGTGTCTGTGGTATATCACATGTGTCTAGTTGCAGTGTACATATCTATTATAATAGATGCACATGGAGGACAGAATGTGTCTGTGGTATATCACATGTGTCTAGCTGCAGTGTACATATCTATTATAATAGATGAACATGGAGGGCAGAATGTGTCTGTGGTATATCACATGTGTCTAGCTGCAGTGTACATATCTATTATAATAGATGAACATGGAGGACAGAATGTGTCTGTGGTATATCACATGTGTCTAGCTGCAGTGTACATATCTCTTATAATAGATGAACATGGAGGGCAGAATGTGTCTGTGGTATATCACATGTGTCTAGTTGCAGTGTACATATCTTTTATAATAGATGAACATGGAGGGCAGAATGTGTCTGTGGTATATCACATGTGTCTAGTTGCAGTGTACATATCTCTTATAATAGATGAACATGGAGGGCAGAATGTGTCTGTGGTATATCACATGTGTCTAGTTGCAGTGTACATATCTATTATAATAGATGAACATGGAGGGCAGAATGTGTCTGTGGTATATCACATGTGTCTAGCTGCAGTGTACATATCTCTTATAATAGATGAACATGGAGGGCAGAATGTGTCTGTGGTATATCACATGTGTCTAGTTGCAGTGTACATATCTCTTATAATAGATGAACATGGAGGGCAGAATGTGTCTGTGGTATATCACATGTGTCTAGTTGCAGTGTACATATCTCTTATAATAGATGAACATGGAGGGCAGAATGTGTCTGTGGTATATCACATGTGTCTAGTTGCAGTGTACATATCTCTTATAATAGATGAACATGGAGGGCAGAATGTGTCTGTGGTATATCACATGTGTCTAGTTGCAGTGTACATATCTATTATAATAGATGCACATGGAGGACAGAATGTGTCTGTGGTATATCACATGTGTCTAGCTGCAGTGTACATATCTCTTATAATAGATGAACATGGAGGGCAGAATGTGTCTGTGGTATATCACATGTGTCTAGCTGCAGTGTACATATCTATTATAATAGATGAACATGGAGGGCAGAATGTGTCTGTGGTATATCACATGTGTCTAGCTGCAGTGTACATATCTATTATAATAGATGAACATGGAGGGACAGAATGTGTCTGTGGTATATCACATGTGTCTAGCTGCAGTGTACATATCTCTTATAATAGATGAACATGGAGGGCAGGGCAGAATGTGTCTGTGGTATATCACATGTGTCTAGTTGCAGTGTACATATCTCTTATAATAGATGAACATGGAGGGCAGAATGTGTCTGTGGTATATCACATGTGTCTAGTTGCAGTGTACATATCTCTTATAATAGATGAACATGGAGGGCAGAATGTGTCTGTGGTATATCACATGTGTCTAGTTGCAGTGTACATATCTATTATAATAGATGAACATGGAGGGCAGAATGTGTCTGTGGTATATCACATGTGTCTAGCTGCAGTGTACATATCTCTTATAATAGATGAACATGGAGGGCAGAATGTGTCTGTGGTATATCACATGTGTCTAGTTGCAGTGTACATATCTCTTATAATAGATGAACATGGAGGGCAGAATGTGTCTGTGGTATATCACATGTGTCTAGTTGCAGTGTACATATCTATTATAATAGATGAACATGGAGGGCAGAATGTGTCTGTGGTATATCACATGTGTCTAGTTGCAGTGTACATATCTATTATAATAGATGAAAATGGAGGGCAGAATGTGTCGGTGGTATATCACACATGTCTAGTTACAGTGTACATATCTCTTATAATAGATGAACATGGAGGACAGAATGTGTCTGTGGTATATCATATGTGTCTAGTTGCAGTGTACATATCTATTATAATAGATGAACATGGAGGGCAGAATGTGTCTGTGGTATATCACATGTGTCTAGTTGCAGTGTACATATCTATTATAATAGATGAACATGGAGGGCAGAATGTGTCTGTGGTATATCACATGTGTCTAGTTGCAGTGTACATATCTCTTATAATAGATGAACATGGAGGACAGAATGTGTCTGTGGTATATCACATGTGTCTAGTTGCAGTGTACATATCTATTATAATAGATGAACATGGAGGGCAGAATGTGTCTGTGGTATATCACACATGTCTAGTTGCAGTGTACATATCTCTTATAATAGATGAACATGGAGGACAGAATGTGTCTGTGGTATATCACATGTGTCTAGTTGCAGTGTACATATCTATTATAATAGATGAACATGGAGGGCAGAATGTGTCTGTGGTATATCACATGTGTCTAGTTGCAGTGTACATATCTATTATAATAGATGAACATGGAGGGCAGAATGTGTCTGTGGTATATCACATGTGTCTAGTTGCAGTGTACATATCTATTATAATAGATGCACATGGAGGACAGAATGTGTCTGTGGTATATCACATGTGTCTAGCTGCAGTGTACATATCTATTATAATAGATGAACATGGAGGGCAGAATGTGTCTGTGGTATATCACATGTGTCTAGCTGCAGTGTACATATCTATTATAATAGATGAACATGGAGGACAGAATGTGTCTGTGGTATATCACATGTGTCTAGCTGCAGTGTACATATCTCTTATAATAGATGAACATGGAGGGCAGAATGTGTCTGTGGTATATCACATGTGTCTAGTTGCAGTGTACATATCTTTTATAATAGATGAACATGGAGGGCAGAATGTGTCTGTTGTATATCACATGTGTCTAGTTGCAGTGTACATATCTCTTATAATAGATGAACATGGAGGGCAGAATGTGTCTGTGGTATATCACATGTGTCTAGTTGCAGTGTACATATCTATTATAATAGATGAACATGGAGGGCAGAATGTGTCTGTGGTATATCACATGTGTCTAGCTGCAGTGTACATATCTCTTATAATAGATGAACATGGAGGGCAGAATGTGTCTGTGGTACATCACATGTGTCTAGTTGCAGTGTACATATCTCTTATAATAGATGAACATGGAGGGCAGAATGTGTCTGTGGTATATCACATGTGTCTAGTTGCAGTGTACATATCTATTATAATAGATGAACATGGAGGGCAGAATGTGTCTGTGGTATATCACATATGTCTAGTTGCAGTGTACATATCGCTTATAATACATGAACATGGAGGGCAGAATGTGTCTGTGGTACATCACATGTGTCTAGGTGCAATGTACATATCTATTATAATAGATGCAGATCGAGGACAGAATGTGTCCGTGGTATATCACATGTGTCTAGCTGCAGTGTACATATCTCTTATAATAGATGAACATGGAGGGCAGAATGTGTCTGTGGTATATCACATGTGTCTAGCTGCAGTGTACATATCTCTTATAATAGATGAACATGGAGGGCAGAATGTGTCTGTGGTATATCACATGTGTCTAGCTGCAGTGTACATATCTCTTATAATAGATGAACATGGAGGGCAGAATGTGTCTGTGGTATATCACATGTGACTAGTTGCAGTGTACATATCTATTATAATAGATGAACATGGAGGGCAGAATGTGTCTGTGGTATATCACATGTGTCTAGTTGCAGTGTACATATCTCTTATAATAGATGAACATGGAGGGCAGAATGTGTCTGTGGTATATCACATGTGTCTAGTTGCAGTGTACATATCTTTTATAATAGATGAACATGGAGGGCAGAATGTGTCTGTGGTATATCAGTGTCTAGTTGCAGTGTACATATCTCTTATAATAGATGAACATGGAGGGCAGAATGTGTCTGTGGTATATCACATGTGTCTAGTTGCAGTGTACATATCTATTATAATAGATGAACATGGAGGGCAGAATGTGTCTGTGGTATATCACATGTGTCTAGCTGCAGTGTACATATCTCTTATAATAGATGAACATGGAGGGCAGAATGTGTCTGTGGTATATCACATGTGTCTAGTTGCAGTGTACATATCTCTTATAATAGATGAACATGGAGGGCAGAATGTGTCTGTGGTATATCACATGTGTCTAGTTGCAGTGTACATATCTATTATAATAGATGAACATGGAGGGCAGAATGTGTCTGTGGTATATCACACATGTCTAGTTGCAGTGTACATATCTCTTATAATAGATGAACATGGAGGGGCAGAATGTGTCTGTGGTATATCATATGTGTCTAGTTGCAGTGTACATATCTATTATAATAGATGAACATGGAGGGCAGAATGTGTCTGTGGTATATCACATGTGTCTAGTTGCAGTGTACATATCTATTATAATAGATGAACATGGAGGGCAGAATGTGTCTGTGGTATATCACATGTGTCTAGTTGCAGTGTACATATCTATTATAATAGATGAACATGGAGGGCAGAATGTGTCTGTGGTATATCACATGTGTCTAGTTGCAGTGTACATATCTATTATAATAGATGAACATGGAGGGCAGAATGTGTCTGTGGTATATCACATGTGTCTAGTTGCAGTGTACATATCTCTTATAATAGATGAACATGGAGGGCAGAATGTGTCTGTGGTATATCACATGTGTCTAGTTGCAGTGTACATATCTATTATAATAGATGAACATGGAGGGCAGAATGTGTCTGTGGTATATCACATGTGTCTAGTTGCAGTGTACATATCTATTATAATAGATGAACATGGAGGGCAGAATGTGTCTGTGGTATATCACATGTGTCTAGTTGCAGTGTACATATCTATTATAATAGATGCACATGGAGGACAGAATGTGTCTGTGGTATATCACATGTGTCTAGCTGCAGTGTACATATCTATTATAATAGATGAACATGGAGGGCAGAATGTGTCTGTGGTATATCACATGTGTCTAGCTGCAGTGTACATATCTATTATAATAGATGAACATGGAGGGACAGAATGTGTCTGTGGTATATCACATGTGTCTAGCTGCAGTGTACATATCTCTTATAATAGATGAACATGGAGGGCAGAATGTGTCTGTGGTATATCACATGTGTCTAGTTGCAGTGTACATATCTTTTATAATAGATGAACATGGAGGGCAGAATGTGTCTGTTGTATATCACATGTGTCTAGTTGCAGTGTACATATCTCTTATAATAGATGAACATGGAGGGCAGAATGTGTCTGTGGTATATCACATGTGTCTAGTTGCAGTGTACATATCTATTATAATAGATGAACATGGAGGGCAGAATGTGTCTGTGGTATATCACATGTGTCTAGCTGCAGTGTACATATCTCTTATAATAGATGAACATGGAGGGCAGAATGTGTCTGTGGTATATCACATGTGTCTAGTTGCAGTGTACATATCTCTTATAATAGATGAACATGGAGGGCAGAATGTGTCTGTGGTATATCACATGTGTCTAGTTGCAGTGTACATATCTATTATAATAGATGAACATGGAGGGCAGAATGTGTCTGTGGTATATCACATGTGTCTAGTTGCAGTGTACATATCTATTATAATAGATGAACATGGAGGGCAGAATGTGTCTGTGGTATATCACATGTGTCTAGTTGCAGTGTACATATCTCTTATAATAGATGAACATGGAGGACAGAATGTGTCTGTGGTATATCACATGTGTCTAGTTGCAGTGTACATATCTATTATAATAGATGAACATGGAGGGCAGAATGTGTCTGTGGTATATCACATGTGTCTAGTTGCAGTGTACATATCTATTATAATAGATGAACATGGAGGGCAGAATGTGTCTGTGGTATATCACATGTGTCTAGTTGCAGTGTACATATCTCTTATAATAGATGAACATGGAGGGCAGAATGTGTCTGTGGTATATCACATGTGTCTAGTTGCAGTGTACATATCTATTATAATAGATGAACATGGAGGGCAGAATGTGTCTGTGGTATATCACATGTGTCTAGTTGCAGTGTACATATCTCTTATAATAGATGAACATGGAGGACAGAATGTGTCTGTGGTATATCACATGTGTCTAGTTGCAGTGTACATATCTATTATAATAGATGAACATGGAGGGCAGAATGTGTCTGTGGTATATCACATGTGTCTAGTTGCAGTGTACATATCTATTATAATAGATGAACATGGAGGGCAGAATGTGTCTGTGGTATATCACATGTGTCTAGTTGCAGTGTACATATCTATTATAATAGATGAACATGGAGGGCAGAATGTGTCTGTGGTATATCACATGTGTCTAGTTGCAGTGTACATATCTATTATAATAGATGAACATGGAGGGCAGAATGTGTCTGTGGTATATCACATGTGTCTAGTTGCAGTGTACATATCTATTATAATAGATGAACATGGAGGGCAGAATGTGTCTGTGGTATATCACATGTGTCTAGTTGCAGTGTACATATCTATTATAATAGATGAACATGGAGGGCAGAATGTGTCTGTGGTATATCACATGTGTCTAGTTGCAGTGTACATATCTATTATAATAGATGAACATGGAGGGCAGAATGTGTCTGTGGTATATCACATGTGTCTAGTTGCAGTGTACATATCTCTTATAATAGATGAACATGGAGGGCAGAATGTGTCTGTGGTATATCACATGTGTCTAGTTGCAGTGTACATATCTATTATAATAGATGAACATGGAGGGCAGAATGTGTCTGTGGTATATCACATGTGTCTAGTTGCAGTGTACATATCTCTTATAATAGATGAACATGGAGGGCAGAATGTGTCTGTGGTATATCACATGTGTCTAGTTGCAGTGTACATATCTCTTATAATAGATGAACATGGAGGGCAGAATGTGTCTGTGGTATATCACATGTGTCTAGTTGCAGTGTACATATCTCTTATAATAGATGAACATGGAGGGCAGAATGTGTCTGTGGTATATCACATGTGTCTAGTTGCAGTGTACATATCTATTATAATAGATGAACATGGAGGGCAGAATGTGTCTGTGGTATATCACATGTGTCTAGTTGCAGTGTACATATCTATTATAATAGATGAACATGGAGGACAGAATGTGTCTGTGGTATATCACATGTGTCTAGCTGCAGTGTACATATCTCTTATAATAGATGAACATGGAGGGCAGAATGTGTCTGTGGTATATCACATGTGTCTAGTTGCAGTGTACATATCTCTTATAATAGATGAACATGGAGGGCAGAATGTGTCTGTGGTATATCACATGTGTCTAGCTGCAGTGTACATATCTCTTATAATAGATGAACATGGAGGGCAGAATGTGTCTGTGGTATATCACATGTGTCTAGTTGCAGTGTACATATCTATTATAATAGATGAACATGGAGGGCAGAATGTGTCTGTGGTATATCACATGTGTCTAGTTGCAGTGTACATATCTCTTATAATAGATGAACATGGAGGGCAGAATGTGTCTGTGGTATATCACATGTGTCTAGTTGCAGTGTACATATCTCTTTATAATAGATGAACATGGAGGGCAGAATGTGTCTGTGGTATATCACATGTGTCTAGTTGCAGTGTACATATCTATTATAATAGATGAACATGGAGGGCAGAATGTGTCTGTGGTATATCACATGTGTCTAGTTGCAGTGTACATATCTATTATAATAGATGAACATGGAGGGCAGAATGTGTCTGTGGTATATCACATGTGTCTAGTTGCAGTGTACATATCTCTTATAATAGATGAACATGGAGGGCAGAATGTGTCTGTGGTATATCACATGTGTCTAGTTGCAGTGTACATATCTCTCTTATAATAGATGAACATGGAGGGCAGAATGTGTCTGTGGTATATCACATGTGTCTAGTTGCAGTGTACATATCTATTATAATAGATGAACATGGAGGGCAGAATGTGTCTGTGGTATATCACATGTGTCTAGTTGCAGTGTACATATCTATTATAATAGATGCACATCGAGGACAGAATGTGTCTGTGGTATATCACATGTGTCTAGTTGCAGTGTACATATCTTTTATAATAGATGAACATGGAGGGCAGAATGTGTCTGTGGTATATCACATGTGTCTAGTTGCAGTGTACATATCTATTATAATAGATGAACATGGAGGGCAGAATGTGTCTGTGGTATATCACATGTGTCTAGTTGCAGTGTACATATCTCTTATAATAGATGAACATGGAGGGCAGAATGTGTCTGTGGTATATCACATGTGTCTAGTTGCAGTGTACATATCTTTTATAATAGATGAACATGGAGGGCAGAATGTGTCTGTGGTATATCACATGTGTCTAGTTGCAGTGTACATATCTCTTATAATAGATGAACATGGAGGGCAGAATGTGTCTGTGGTATATCACATGTGTCTAGTTGCAGTGTACATATCTATTATAATAGATGAACATGGAGGGCAGAATGTGTCTGTGGTATATCACATGTGTCTAGCTGCAGTGTACATATCTCTTATAATAGATGAACATGGAGGGCAGAATGTGTCTGTGGTATATCACACATGTCTAGTTGCAGTGTACATATCTTATAATAGATGAACATGGAGGGCAGAATGTGTCTGTGGTATATCATATGTGTCTAGTTGCAGTGTACATATCTATTATAATAGATGAACATGGAGGGGCAGAATGTGTCTGTGGTATATCACATGTGTCTAGTTGCAGTGTACATATCTATTATAATAGATGAACATGGAGGGCAGAATGTGTCTGTGGTATATCACATGTGTCTAGTTGCAGTGTACATATCTATTATAATAGATGAACATGGAGGGCAGAATGTGTCTGTGGTATATCACATGTGTCTAGCTGCAGTGTACATATCTCTTATAATAGATGAACATGGAGGGCAGAATGTGTCTGTGGTATATCACATGTGTCTAGTTGCAGTGTACATATCTATTATAATAGATGAACATGGAGGGCAGAATGTGTCTGTGGTATATCACATGTGTCTAGTTGCAGTGTACATATCTCTTATAATAGATGAACATGGAGGGCAGAATGTGTCTGTGGTATATCACATGTGTCTAGTTGCAGTGTACATATCTCTTATAATAGATGAACATGGAGGGCAGAATGTGTCTGTGGTATATCACATGTGTCTAGTTGCAGTGTACATATCTCTTATAATAGATGAACATGGAGGGCAGAATGTGTCTGTGGTATATCACATGTGTCTAGTTGCAGTGTACATATCTATTATAATAGATGAACATGGAGGGCAGAATGTGTCTGTGGTATATCACATGTGTCTAGCTGCAGTGTACATATCTATTATAATAGATGAACATGGAGGGCAGAATGTGTCTGTGGTATATCACATGTGTCTAGTTGCAGTGTACATATCTTTATAATAGATGAACATGGAGGGCAGAATGTGTCTGTGGTATATCACATGTGTCTAGTTGCAGTGTACATATCTCTTATAATAGATGAACATGGAGGGCAGAATGTGTCTGTGGTATATCACATGTGTCTAGTTGCAGTGTACATATCTATTATAATAGATGAACATGGAGGGCAGAATGTGTCTGTGTATATCACATGTGTCTAGCTGCAGTGTACATATCTCTTATAATAGATGAACATGGAGGGCAGAATGTGTCTGTGGTATATCACATGTGTCTAGTTGCAGTGTACATATCTATTATAATAGATGAACATGGAGGGCAGAATGTGTCTGTGGTATATCACATGTGTCTAGTTGCAGTGTACATATCTCTTATAATAGATGAACATGGAGGGCAGAATGTGTCTGTGGTATATCACATGTGTCTAGTTGCAGTGTACATATCTCTTATAATAGATGAACATGGAGGGCAGAATGTGTCTGTGGTATATCACATGTGTCTAGTTGCAGTGTACATATCTATTATAATAGATGAACATGGAGGGCAGAATGTGTCTGTGGTATATCACATGTGTCTAGTTGCAGTGTACATATCTCTTATAATAGATGAACATGGAGGGCAGAATGTGTCTGTGGTATATCACATGTGTCTAGTTGCAGTGTACATATCTATTATAATAGATGAACATGGAGGGCAGAATGTGTCTGTGGTATATCACATGTGTCTAGTTGCAGTGTACATATCTCTTATAATAGATGAACATGGAGGGCAGAATGTGTCTGTGGTATATCACATGTGTCTAGTTGCAGTGTACATATCTTTTATAATAGATGAACATGGAGGGCAGAATGTGTCTGTGGTATATCACATGTGTCTAGTTGCAGTGTACATATCTATTATAATAGATGAACATGGAGGGCAGAATGTGTCTGTGGTATATCACATGTGTCTAGTTGCAGTGTACATATCTCTTATAATAGATGAACATGGAGGGCAGAATGTGTCTGTGGTATATCACATGTGTCTAGTTGCAGTGTACATATCTATTATAATAGATGAACATGGAGGGCAGAATGTGTCTGTGGTATATCACATGTGTCTAGTTGCAGTGTACATATCTATTATAATAGATGAACATGGAGGGCAGAATGTGTCTGTGGTATATCACATGTGTCTAGTTGCAGTGTACATATATCTTATATAATAGATGAACATGGAGGGCAGAATGTGTCTGTGGTATATCACATGTGTCTAGCTGCAGTGTACATATCTCTTATAATAGATGAACATGGAGGGCAGAATGTGTCTGTGGTATATCACATGTGTCTAGTTGCAGTGTACATATCTTTTATAATAGATGAACATGGAGGGCAGAATGTGTCTATGTGGTATATCACATGTGTCTAGTTGCAGTGTACATATCTCTTATAATAGATGAACATGGAGGCAGAATGTGTCTGTGGTATATCACATGTGTCTAGTTGCAGTGTACATATCTCTTATAATAGATGAACATGGAGGGCAGAATGTGTCTGTGGTATATCACATGTGTCTAGTTGCAGTGTACATATCTATTATAATAGATGAACATGGAGGGCAGAATGTGTCTGTGGTATATCACATGTGTCTAGTTGCAGTGTACATATCTCTTATAATAGATGAACATGGAGGGCAGAATGTGTCTGTGGTATATCACATGTGTCTAGTTGCAGTGTACATATCTCTTATAATAGATGAACATGGAGGGCAGAATGTGTCTGTGGTATATCACATGTGTCTAGCTGCAGTGTACATATCTCTTATAATAGATGAACATGGAGGGCAGAATGTGTCTGTGGTATATCACATGTGTCTAGTTGCAGTGTACATATCTATTATAATAGATGAACATGGAGGGCAGAATGTGTCTGTGGTATATCACATGTGTCTAGTTGCAGTGTACATATCTCTTATAATAGATGAACATGGAGGGCAGAATGTGTCTGTGGTATATCACATGTGTCTAGTTGCAGTGTACATATCTATTATAATAGATGAACATGGAGGGCAGAATGTGTCTGTGGTATATCACATGTGTCTAGCTGCAGTGTACATATCTCTTATAATAGATGAACATGGAGGGCAGAATGTGTCTGTGGTATATCACATGTGTCTAGTTGCAGTGTACATATCTTTTATAATAGATGAACATGGAGGGCAGAATGTGTCTGTTGTATATCACATGTGTCTAGTTGCAGTGTACATATCTCTTATAATAGATGAACATGGAGGGCAGAATGTGTCTGTGGTATATCACATGTGTCTAGTTGCAGTGTACATATCTCTTATAATAGATGAACATGGAGGGCAGAATGTGTCTGTGGTATATCACATGTGTCTAGATGCAGTGTACATATCTATTATAATAGATGAACATGGAGGGCAGAATGTGTCTGTGGTATATCACATGTGACTTGTTGCAGTTTACATATCTCTTATAATAGATGAACATGGAGGGCAGAATATGTCTGTGTCTATGGTATATCACATGTGTCTAGTTGCAGTGTACATATCTCTTATAATAGATGAACATGGAGGGCAGAATGTGTCTGTGGTATATCACATGTGTCTAGCTGCAGTGTACATATCTCTGATAATAGATGAACATGGAGGGCAGAATGTGTCTGTGGTATACATCACATGTGTCTAGGTGCAGTGTACATATCTTTTTATAATAGATGAACATGGAGGGCAGAATGTGTCTGTGGTATATCACATGTGTCTAGTTGCAGTGTACATATCTCTTATAATAGATGAACATGGAGGGAGAATGTGTCTGTGGTATATCACATGTGTCTAGTTGCAGTGTACATATCTCTTATAATAGATGAACATGGAGGGCAGAATGTGTCTGTGGTATATCACATGTGTCTAGTTGCAGTGTACATATCTATTATAATAGATGAACATGTAGGGCACAATGTGTCTGTGGTATATCACATGTGTCTAGTTGCAGTGTACATATCTCTTAGAATAGATGAACATGGAGGGCAGAATGTGTCTGTGGTATATCACATGTGTCTAGTTGCAGTGTACATATCTATTATAATAGATGAACATGGAGGGGCAGAATGTGTCTGTGGTATCACATGTGTCTAGTTGCAGTGTACATATCTATTATAATAGATGAACATGGAGGGCAGAATGTGTCTGTGGTATATCACATGTGTCTAGTTGCAGTGTACATATCTATTATAATAGATGAACATGGAGGGCAGAATGTGTCTGTGGTATATCACACATGTCTAGTTGCAGTGTACATATCTCTTATAATAGATGAACATGGAGGGCAGAATGTGTCTGTGGTATATCACATGTGTCTAGTTGCAGTGTACATATCTATTATAATAGATGAACATGGAGGGCAGAATGTGTCTGTGGTATATCACATGTGTCTAGTTGCAGTGTACATATCTCTCTTATAATAGATGAACATGGAGGGCAGAATGTGTCTGTGGTATATCACATGTGTCTAGTTGCAGTGTACATATCTCTTATAATAGATGAACATGGAGGGCAGAATGTGTCTGCGGTATATCACATGTGTCTAGCTGCAGTGTACATATCTCTGATAATAGATGAACATGGAGGGCAGAATGTGTCTGTGGTACATCACATGTGTCTAGGTGCAGTGTACATATCTTTTATAATAGATGAACATGGAGGGCAGAATGTGTCTGTGGTATATCACATGTGTCTAGTTGCAGTGTACATATCTCTTATATAATAGATGAACATGGAGGGAGAATGTGTCTGTGGTATATCACATGTGTCTAGTTGCAGTGTACATATCTCTTATAATAGATGAACATGGAGGGCAGAATGTGTCTGTGGTATATCACATGTGTCTAGTTGCAGTGTACATATCTATTATAATAGATGAACATGGAGGGCAGAATGTGTCTGTGGTATATCACATGTGTCTAGTTGCAGTGTACATATCTCTTATAATAGATGAACATGGAGGGCAGAATGTGTCTGTGGTATATCACATGTGTCTAGTTGCAGTGTACATATCTATTATAATAGATGAACATGGAGGGCAGAATGTGTCTGTGGTATATCATATGTGTCTAGTTGCAGTGTACATATCTATTATAATAGATGAACATGGAGGACAGAATGTGTCTGTGGTATATCACATGTGTCTAGTTGCAGTGTACATATCTATTATAATAGATGAACATGGAGGGGCAGAATGTGTCTGTGGTATATCACACATGTCTAGTTGCAGTGTACATATCTCTTATAATAGATGAACATGGAGGGCAGAATGTGTCTGTGGTATATCACATGTGTCTAGTTGCAGTGTACATATCTATTATAATAGATGAACATGGAGGGCAGAATGTGTCTGTGGTATATCACATGTCTAGTTGCAGTGTACATATCTCTTATAATAGATGAACATGGAGGGCAGAATGTGTCTGTGGTATATCATATGTGTCTAGTTGCAGTGTACATATCTATTATAATAGATGAACATGGAGGGCAGAATGTGTCTGTGGTATATCACATGTGTCTAGTTGCAGTGTACATATCTATTATAATAGATGAACATGGAGGGCAGAATGTGTCTGTGGTATATCACATGTGTCTAGCTGCAGTGTACATATCTCTTATAATAGATGAACATGGAGGGCAGAATGTGTCTGTGGTATATCACACATGTCTAGTTGCAGTGTACATATCTCTTATAATAGATGAACATGGAGGGCAGAATGTGTCTGCGGTATATCACATGTGTCTAACTGCAGTGTACATATCTCTTATAATAGATGAACATGGAGGGCAGAATGGTATATCACACATGTCTAGTTGCAGTGTACATATCTCTTATAATAGATGAACATGGAGGGCAGAATGTGTCTGTGGTATATCATATGTGTCTAGTTGCAGTGTACATATCTCTTATAATAGATGAACATGGAGGGCAGAATGTGTCTGTGGTATATCATATGTGTCTAGTTGCAGTGTACATATCTATTATAATAGATGCACATCGAGGACAGAATGTGTCTGTGGTATATCACATGTGTCTAGCTGCAGTGTACATATCTCTGATAATAGATGAACATGGAGGGCAGAATGTGTCTGCGGTATATCACATGTGTCTAGCTGCAGTGTACATATCTCTTATTATAGATGAACATGGAGGGCAGAATGTGTCTGTGGTATATCACATGTGTCTAGTTGCAGTGTACATATCTCTTATAATAGATGAACATGGAGGGCAGAATGTGTCTGTGGTATATCACATGTGACTAGTTGCAGTGTACATATCTATTATAATAGATGAACATGGAGGGCAGAATGTGTCTGTGGTATATCACATGCGTCTAGTTGCAGTGTACATATCTCTTATAATAGATGAACATGGAGGGCAGAATGTGTCTGTGGTATATCACATGTGTCTAGTTGCAGTGTACATATCTATTATAATAGATGAACATGGAGGGCAGAATGTGTCTGCGGTATATCACATGTGTCTAGCTGCAGTGTACATATCTCTTATAATAGATGAACATGGAGGGCAGAATGTGTCTGTGGTATATCACACATGTCTAGTTGCAGTGTACATATCTCTTATAATAGATGAACATGGAGGGCAGAATGTGTCTGTGGTATATCACATGACTAGTTGCAGTGTACATATCTATTATAATAGATGAACATGGAGGGCAGAATGTGTCTGTGGTATATCACACATGTCTAGTTGCAGTGTACATATCTCTTATAATAGATGAACATGGAGGGCAGAATGTGTCTGTGGTATATCATATGTGTCTAGTTGCAGTGTACATATCTATTATAATAGATGAACATGGAGGGCAGAATATGTCTGTGGTATAATGTGTCTAGTCTAGTTGCAGTGTACATATCTATTATAATAGATGCACATCGAGGACAGAATGTGTCTGTGGTATATCACATGTGTCTAGCTGCAGTGTACATATCTCTGATAATAGATGAACATGGAGGGCAGAATGTGTCTGTGGTATATCACACATGTCTAGTTGCAGAGTACATATCTCTTATAATAGATGAACATGGAGGGCAGAATGTGTCTGCGGTATATCACATGTGTCTAACTGCAGTGTACATATCTCTTATAATAGATGAACATGGAGGGCAGAATGTGTCTGTGGTATATCACACATGTCTAGTTGCAGTGTACATATCTCTTATAATAGATGAACATGGAGGGCAGAATGTGTCTGTGGTATATCATATGTGTCTAGTTGCAGTGTACATATCTCTTATAATAGATGAACATGGAGGGCAGAATGTGTCTGTGGTATATCACATGTGTCTAGTTGCAGTGTACATATCTATTATAATAGATGCACATCGAGGACAGAATGTGTCTGTGGTATATCACATGTGTCTAGCTGCAGTGTACATATCTCTGATAATAGATGAACATGGAGGGCAGAATGTGTCTGCGGTATATCACATGTGTCTAGCTGCAGTGTACATATCTCTTATTATAGATGAACATGGAGGGCAGAATGTGTCTGTGGTATATCACATGTGTCTAGCTGCAGTGTACATATCTCTTATAATAGATGAACATGGAGGGCAGAATGTGTCTGTGGTATATCACATGTGACTAGTTGCAGTGTACATATCTATTATAATAGATGAACATGGAGGGCAGAATGTGTCTGTGGTATATCACATCGTCTAGTTGCAGTGTACATATCTCTTATAATAGATGAACATGGAGGGCAGAATGTGTCTGTGGTATATCACATGGGTCTAGTTGCAGTGTACATATCTCTTATAATAGATGAACATGGAGGGCAGAATGTGTCTGTGGTATATCACATGTGTCTAGTTGCAGTGTACATATCTATTATAATAGATGAACATGGAGGGCAGAATGTGTCTGTGGTATATCACATGTGTCTAGCTGCAGTGTACATATCTCTTATAATAGATGAACATGGAGGGCAGAATGTGTCTGTGGTATATCACACATGTCTAGTTGCAGTGTACATATCTCTTATAATAGATGAACATGGAGGGCAGAATGTGTCTGTGGTATATCACATGTGACTAGTTGCAGTGTACATATCTATTATAATAGATGAACATGGAGGGCAGAATGTGTCTGTGGTATATCACACATGTCTAGTTGCAGTGTACATATCTCTTATAATAGATGAACATAGAGGGCAGAATGTGTCTGTGGTATATCATATGTGTCTAGTTGCAGTGTACATATCTATTATAATAGATGAACATGGAGGGCAGAATGTGTCTGTGGTATATCACATGTGTCTAGTTGCAGTGTACATATCTATTATAATAGATGCACATCGAGGACAGAATGTGTCTGTGGTATATCACATGTGTCTAGCTGCAGTGTACATATCTCTGATAATAGATGAACATGGAGGGCAGAATGTGTCTGTGGTATATCACATGTGTCTATTGCAGTGTACATATCTCTTATAATAGATGAACATGGAGGGCAGAATGTGTCTGTGGTATATCACATGTGTCTATTGCAGTGTACATATCTCTTATAATAGATGAACATGGAGGGCAGAATGTGTCTGTGGTATATCACATGTGTCTAGTTGCAGTGTACATATCTCTTATAATAGATGAACATGGAGGGCAGAATGTGTCTGTGGTATATCACATGTGTCTAGTTGCAGTGTACATATCTCTTATAATAGATGAACATGGAGGGCAGAATGTGTCTGTGGTATTGTAGTGTTATCGAGTAGCACTGCCACTAATGTCACGTGATGTACAGCAGAAGAAATATAGATGGCAACCTAAGACAAATTGCTTGTCGTCTGTCGTCTATAGTAGCGTGCCCCACACCAAGTTCTAAGGAACCACTACAGCATTAGATGCTACACTGGTGTCAGAAGTGACTAGTCCTCGCAAGTGCCATCTTTTTGGGGTTGAACTTGACAGTCTGACCTATCCACTGTATGACGATTCTGAAGCAGTCCTGTCCTGTCCAGTTACATGCCAAATGAGTGTCCATGATTTATTTCACTTTGTGAACTCAAAATCCAGGCAGAAAGTGATACCTGTCTCTGAGGCAAACAGATTTGCAGTGCTATAAAGTGACAGTAAAGGCTTCTACTTAAAACGGCTATTTAAATCATCATCTAAGCTTACCCCTTGACTTCCTATGCAAAAGTGGAGCAAATGCCAAAACATTAGTTGATGAATTAGCTGGGAAACTTCCTCGGCTTATTGAACAGAAACAGAAAACAGCTATTGTATATGTGTGGATTGGCACTTGTGATTTAACCCAAAAGTGCAAGAGTTCAAAGACAATTAATGTGATTTGTTGGAATGTGACCAAGCTGGGTACACCTTTGTGAAAGTCTAGCCAGGAAGTGGCTTAAACGTCTTTGAGTTTGATGCAATAGACGAGTGTTTTGACCCACAGTTGCAAGTTGATGTGGACACACAGGAGGTACTAGCAGCTGCCTTCTAACAGAATGGCGAGTAAGGAAGAAACAACAACCAGCGAGGCTTGCGGGTCAAACCATTGCTTCCAGAATGGCGCTATCAACAGCCTGGTGACAGAGCTCAAAGAGCTTTTTCGTGACACGGCGGCTAAAGTCAAAGATGGTGCCAGGAACAGCAGGTTCAGCAAGCCTGGCTCCAAAGAAGGCTGGAGGAAGATCAACTGAAAATAAATCATTCCTTTCAGGAAATACAAGAAAGCATAGATAGAACAGGGGCAGTAAGACTTGATGAGATTGAAAAGATCAGAGAAGAATCTGTATATTAAAAAGGAGATGCTGCAACACAGCAAAGGAAGCACACCAAGGCATTCAGGATTCAGTCCCAAATTGTCAGTGATCAATTGTTTTCAGTCATCTGGCCAACGGAACAGACAACTTCCAACATTTCATGCAGATCAAATTAGCGTTCCACAAACACCACTTGTGACACCAGCAGCTCGACAAGGGGATCCTTTAGAAGTTTTGCCAATGATCGCTCTGTATTTGAAGATGTCCAGCATCCTAAGTTAGTGGCATTTGACGGTCGGGAAGATTGGGAGGTTTTCTTTTATCATTTGAACATATGGCTAGAAGATATCAGTGGGCTGACGCCGAAAAACTTGAGCGGTTGCATAAATGCATGAGAAAAGATGCAATCCCAGTTAATCTGCACATTGCCAGTTGCCATCCAAGACGACTATGATGCACTTATCCGACATCTCTGACAGATTTGGACGTTCTGAGCCACCATCTACCTTACGCAAGCAGTTGGCAGAATTCCAGCAGTGAAAAGAATCGTTCGAAGAATATGCACTGGAGGTCAGAAGATTAGCAGCAAAGGCGTTTCCTGGTGTTCATTTGCAAATGCTAGAAGAGTTAGCAGCGGAGTTCTTCCTGAAAGCACTTATGGACAAAGAGATATCCCTATCAAATGCCTGAATCCAAACACTCAAGAAGCTATACTTGACAAAGGCACACTGTGGCAAGTTATTATACTTAGAACTTGCAGGGTCACGCCAGGAAAGTCCGTTGGACCAAAATGGACAAGATATAACACACAGGACCTGCGAGTTTGAAGAACAGCCAGGTAAGGAAGTCCCAAAGCATCTAGCAGACCTTATAGAGAGAGCATCTGAACATCTGCAACCAAGTGAGCATCTCCAACTTCGTAATCTTTTGATAGAATTCCAGGATGTGTTTGCGAAGGTTTGGAGGATGTAGGCTGTTTTAAAGATGTCAAACACACCATACCTACAGGTTCATCAAAACCAATACGACAACCAGTGAGAAGGACACTGGTTGGGTTCCAAGCCAAAGAGGAGCAGCATCTCAAGAAGTTGCTGGACAGTGGAATTGTAGATCCATCGACTTCAGAATGGGCTAGCCCCGTCGTCCTGGTGCGAAAAAAGGATGATGGATTGCGCTTTTGAAATGATTATCGAAAACTCAATAATGTTTTGTCTAAAATTGCAGTTTCAATTCACAATATTGAGGAATGTCTGAATGCTCTCCAAGGAGTAACCCTATTCTCAACACTTGATCTGCAGATGGACTATCATCAGATTCAAATGTCAGAGTAGGCCCAACCAAAGACAGCATTCAACACAAGGTATGGGTGTTTAAGTTTACGAGAATGCTGTTTGGTCTGTGTGGTGCACCAGGAACCTTCCAAAGAGGCATGGAGTTTGTCCTCAGTGGACTCCATTGGAAACAAGTTTTGATCTACTTGGATGACGTCACTGTTTTGGGAAATTCCTTCAAAGATCACATTTCCAGACTTCATGAAGTCTTTAAAGGTCACATGCAACATAAAACACAACTTTGCAGATTCTGATACCTTTCGGTATGGACTTACCAAAACAAATCATCAAAAATGTAAATTCAACTTACAAAGTTGAAAAGTAACGAGATGAAAAAAACCGCGTGAAATCGGAGTTCAAACGATTCACTATTTTTCCCCCAACTTTTCAGGGGAAAACTGGTTTCAACAGCAGGGCTGCGCTCATAGCACGTGCGCAGTGAAATAGGTTCGCGCAACTTGGAAGCGGGCTGTCCGGTGAATACTCGGTGAAGGCTTTGGTGTGAGCTATTTTCCTAATGTTTTGTTGAGATCTCACAGGCGCGAGCTTTTTATATGTTATGACTGTAAATAAACTGTTTATATAATTTCATTTGTCTATTTCACCACACGTTCTTCTTACCGAGTCACTTTCTCAGTTCGATACTTAAAAGCAATGTCATTATTTAGCGTTGACAGAATTTCTAACTGTGATATAGATATGTCGTTGTCACAGACAAAACTCAATGTCTTGTTTTATTGACACCTGTGTGTCTGCCTGCCTGTCTGCTAATGACAATATTCAATACACAACTGCGATCACTGACCACATGCAATTTGAACTTAACACAAATCAGGCTATACACCATGAACAAAACGCATTGATTTATGGCCCAAGTTCGGTCTCTGTCACATTATGTAATTACACAGACAGGCAGGTGTGATACTTGTACACATGACATGTTATGATGTCTGTTGATTGCAAAATGTTATACACAAAAAATGAGCATGTATTTACAAAACCCAACATCTCTATATATACACACAAAATGAGCCGTGAGGGCATCTGCAAATGAACCAGCCGTTACACTTGAGTGCACACCCACCCGCTCTGACTGGGTTCGGTATCCCGGCTGCTTCGTTTCTTGGGATGTAAACCCAAGTACACAATACTGCACTTTTGATTTGCGATTGTACGCTTATAATTTTGTTTATATGTTTTTTCATGACCAGCAATGTAGATTATATGTCATGAATAAGTGATAATTGTGTTTTTATTATGTTTGATTTTTTGGTTGCATCTGACCTTTAAGTGATTCAGAGACTACAACTTAAAGCTGAAAACAAGCAAATGTCTCATCTTTCAAAGAAAGGTGCATTTTCTTGGCAACTTGGAATGGAAAATCCCCAGAAATGGAAAAGAAGTACAAGTGTTCCTTGGACTTACAAATTATTACAGAAGGTTCATCCCACACTATACAGAAAAGGCCAAGCCACTCTAGCATCCCACACAGAAGGGAGTACCATGGTTAACTGAACATGAATCAGCATTCTGAGAGCTTTGAGCCGGCTTGATATCAGCTCCTGTTTTAGCCTTTCCTCTTGAAGATGGTGAGCTTATCTTGGACACTGATGCTTCCAACTATGGCATAGGGGCAGTGCTACAGCAAGGCCAAAATCAAACTGAAAGAGTTCTGGCCTATGGTAGCAAGAAACTCACTAAAGAGCAGGAGAGATACTGTATCACCAGAGAAGAGCTTTGGCCATCGTTTATTTCACAAACTACTTCAAGCATTACCTGCTGGGGAGGACATTTACGATCAGGACAGACCACAATAGCCTAACGTGGTTGTTCAGATTCAAGTCACCACAGGGACAGCTTGCAAGATGGTTAGAGGAGCTTAGCCAATACATGATCTTCGTCGGGCTTGGAATGGTGTTAAATGTGTACTGGGGACAAATAAGAAGCGTGCTGACATAAACGTCTCGGACTCTCTGGAGTTTGCTAACAATTTAAACAATTTTTACTCTCGATTTGATAGTTGACTTCAGTGATGGAAGAGACAATGTTCGAAATATGTTATCTGATGACTGTGTGATTGTGTTAACTCCCTGTGATGTTCTCAATTCATTTTCTTAAATCAATGTTCACAAAGCATCTGGTCCGGATAATCTTTGTGGTAAAGTTTTAAAAGAATGTTGTGAACAATTATCCCACATTTTTACAACAATTTTTCAAATTTCTATCAACAATCATTCTATCCCAAGCATTTGGAAAACTTCAAATATTATTCCAGTACCTAAAATCCCCACACCCACCATTGATAATGACTTCCGTCCAGTTGCTTTAACGCCTATACCTATGAAATGTTTGGAAAGAATTGTAAAGCGTCTGCTCCTGCAAGAAACAGAGCACCTTCTCGACCCTCTTCAGTTTGCCTACAGGGCTGGGCGAGGTGTCGAGGACGTTACCATCACTTTGTTAAACAATATTTACAAACATTTAGAACTTTCCCATTCCTATGTATGAATTCTGTTTGCTGACTTTTCTTCAGCTTTTAATACCATCCAGCCTCATATTTTAATGCAAAATCTCTGTAATATGTCAGTCAACCCATGTGTTATAAAATGGATAGAATTTTTTCTCGTAAATATACCCCAGTTTGTAACTGTTAATAACACCCAATCAGCAACAACATTCGTATCCACTGGTGCCCCGCAAGGTTGTGTTCTTTCTCCAGTTTTATTTACTTTATATACAAATGAATGTATCAGTAGTTTTTTACAATGTTTAACTGTAGTTGTTTTACAATGTGGAACTGTAGTTTTTTTACAATGTCTAACTGTAAAGTTTGCAGATGACGCCGCACTAGCTGGATTTATAAGGCACTCGGAGAATGATTATCGCTCTGAAATCGCAAACTTTCTTGATTGGTGTAACATCAACTTCCTTAAATTAAATGTTAAAAAAACAAAAGAGATGATTATTGATTTTCGGAAAAGTAAAAGTGAGCTGTTGCCAATTGCCATTGATAACGAAACCATAGATAGAGTTGAGGAATAGAAGTATCTTGGCACAGTGATAGATTCTAAGCTCACCTGGAACAGCAATACTGATTACATATACAAGAATAGACTAAAGCGGCTATACTTCTTACGTCATCTTAGTTACTTTAAGATTGACACAACCATATTGTCATTATTCTATAAGTCTTTTATTCAAAGCATTTTAGTTTTCAATGTGCATTGCTGGTACGGGGGTTTGTATGTTCAAAATCGATGTAAACTTTCCAAAATTGTTAGCACAGCAAGTACAATTTCTGGACTTAAACTGCAAGATATTGGCACTATTTACAAGCAGCAACTTGAAAAGAAAGCATGTAAAATTTTAAATGACAGCACTCATGTCCTATTTCCTGAATTTCAACTTCTTCCTTCAGGCCGACGACTGCGCACGCCGATATTCAGAACAAACAGGGATCAAAATTCATTCATCCCAGCAAGCATCAGTGTTTTAAATGACTTCTTTTAATGTTTGTTTATCATTTTATAATACTTTATCAATTGTTTCAAACTGTTATATTAATATACTTTTAGTACTCATGTTCCTCAGCAAAAGTTTAATGTCGTCACTATATAGCCCTGAATCTTAAATATATTATTATTTATTCATCATTTATCTTTACCTAATATATTAGGCGTTGTCGCTAGCTGTTTTAGTACTATTTGACATATGTATGGGTGTTTTATATTGTTTTATGTATATGTATCTTTTGTTGTATTGTATGTGTTTTCAATGTTAACCGTGCAAATTTCCTTCGGGATAATAATGCATTACTGTAAATCATGAAATTAATGCATAATGAATTTAGTGCGAGTGCGAGGGTCGAGTCTAAAATGCGTTATAAAATTAATGCGAGCTCAGAAATTTGTGTTGATGATAAAATGCGACACCCTGAATCTTTGATGTTTGATCACGTGATTGCCTGCTACTACTTGTCTTATGACAACATGTATAAATGTAATCTGACTTGAAAGACTTCTGTTGACAGGATTTGCTCAAATGAAATTGAGGTGACACATGTTACCATATATTAAACCTCGGTAATTGTGCAATGTCACAAACTGTCAAATCATGCTGAAGTTTATTACCGTGACTAAGAGCCAGCCTGTTGGCCTGCCAGACCCCGTGACAGCCGAGACACCTGAAAAAGCCTCGCGAATGGAGTCGGCCAACAAGGAAATCATTAAGATGTCTGACTACACCCCCGATGCAATTACGTCTTGCAGAGGTGTGAAGAGAGAAAGGACCAACAACCACTATTCACCCGAGACAAGAGTCAAGATTGCCAAGTACGCAGTAGGCCATGGAAACACACGTGCGGCGAAGCACTTTAGTCAAGTGTTAGATGTTAGTTTAGGGGAAAGTGCCGTACGTGTTATGAAGAAAGCGTACATTGCAGCAAAGAGTAGGGTTAAACCCGATGAAGACATCACCAAACTCGACCATAAGTCACGTGGCCGTCCATTACTGTTAGGGGAGTTAGACCGACTTGTATATGAACATGTGAAGGAGATTAGAGCAGCAGGTGGAATCATCAATCGAAACATTATTTTGGCTACAGCTAGGGGTATAGTGTTGCATGAGAACCGGACTTTGCTAGAAGAAAATGGAGGTCCCATTAAGCTGGACCGGTCGTGGCCAAATTCTTTCCTAAATCACTACAACTTTGTGAAAAGGAAGGCCACAAAAGCAGCCAGGAAGCTACCAGTTGATTTTGATGACAAGAAGGAAGAGTTTATCAAAGCGGTAGGGGAGACAGTTGAGTCAAAGTCGATTCCAGCCGACCTTGTGATTAACTTCGACCAGACCGGAGTTAAAATTGTGCCTGTGTCAAGCTGGACATTAACCCAACAGGGTGCAAAACAAGTGGACGTGATCGGCGTGGAAGACAAACGTGAAATCAACATGGTTCTCGGCAGTTCCGCTTCAGGAACCTTACTCCCCCCGCAAGCCATCTACCAAGGTACAACAAACAAGTGCCAGGCCAATCACAACTTTCCAGACGATTGGCACGTGACTCACTCGGCCAATCACTGGAGTACTGAGGGTACCATGCTTACTTATGTGGATAATGTGTTGATTCCATACATGAAGAAAGTTAAAAAACAACTTGGACTTGTTGTGAGACAAAAATCATTGTTGATTTTTTTATGTATTTGCGGCCCATAGATGTGCATCTTTCCTTGATCACTTGAAGAAAAAACATTTCGAAGTGCGATTTGTGCCCGCAGGATGTACGGGAGAGCCCCAACCTATGGACTTGTCAGTCAATGGTGATTTCAAGTTGGCCATGAAGGACCAATTTATCAACTGGTACACCGACAAAGTGTCGGAGAATTTGATGGAGTCAAAGAAGGACACACATGTTGATTTACGCATTAGCGTAATGAAGCCTCTTCATGCCAGGTGGATGGAAGCCGCGATTTCAAAGGTGAGCAAAGATCGCGAAATGATCCTGCGTGGTTGGAGAATGTCCGGCCAGGCTGATGTGCTTGAGTGACTTTGAACAATGACTAGTGATTGTAACCAGTGAAAATTGACTTGAGATACCTGTAATGAGGAAGTGACCTGTATTGGTGTGTAGTATATGTGTAGTGTCAACACCTCCGCTATTGCTACAAAATTTGCCGATGAATGAAGTTCAATGGAAATCAATTAGTGTCACGGACATTAGTGCTTATTTGTCAATTAATTTTATGAGAGATGTCTGAATTGTTGTTATATTCTGTATTGTTATGATGATTGCTAACCTGAAGACAATAAAGATGACAAGAGATTTACGTTTTCTGTCTTTTATTAAGTTCTCAAAAGTAGACATGGTCAGACTGAAATGTGTCATTATAATAATGCGAGTAGAGTACATACGCATTAATTTCATGATTTACAGTATCTTATCTTAACACAGAGGGAACAGCTCATATTTGCTGATGCCTTATCAAGGAACCAAGTATTTTGACATGCAAGTGCTACTCAGCTGGAACTTTGAAATCCATTCCATGTGGAGGATGTAAGCTTTGTGATAAAGTCTCGGGAGCTTGGCAACAGTTTGACAGTGGGGTAGACTACATAGTGCCGCTGGCAACAAGACGAGTGAGCAAGAAAATTGTTGAGACACGGCCATTCAAACATTCTTGGATAGGTGGATATTCTTGCAAGGAACTTGAAGTGGCACAGAGGAATGACCCAGACTTGGGGAGAGTACACATATGGCTCCAGAGAAATACAAAGAGAAGCCTTTGCCATACATTCAGCATCTACAGGAGGTAATGGAAAAACATCATGACCTTGTCAGGAAAAAGCTAAAGGAAAACCAAGGGTAGCAGAAGCAAACTCATGATTTCAGAAGCACAAACAGATCATTTGTCTTGGGAGACCTTGTTTTGGTTAAAGACGCAACACAAGACTAAAGGAAAATCTCCCAAACTGCAGGCACTTTGGAAGGGTCCATATGTGGTTACAGCAGTGCTAGGACCAGTACTATATGAAGTGAAGGACCAGAAGAATCGGAAAACAATGCAATTCAACAGGTTGAAACAGTACCAGGAGCCAATCGACGGAACCACTGGCGCCACAGCGGCACAGTGCAGCTGACATTGCCCAGGATTCGCGCCAAGAAAGGGTCTTGGATTCACTGGTGCCACAGCGGCACAGTTTAACCGACACCCTCGAAGATTACACAGAGGATGTAGTCATGGACTCACTGGTGTCACTGGAACAGCAGGTGAACCAGATGCTGACATCTACAACCTTCAGGACAATGAGACCAATGTAGACCGGTCTCTACTGGCAACTTCCCCAGCAGTCCCCTTCAGCAGGAAAGGCTGGCAGATCAGGAACCTGAAAAACTGGACTTGTTGTCGCGTTAATTAAACAAAATCGTGATTGTCCATTCTTATTAAAAGGGGGGGCAGTGTAGTGTTATCAAGTAGCACTGCCTGCTTGACTAGTCACACCTTACGGCACTAATGTCACGTGATGTACAGCAGATGAAATAAAGATGGCAACCTAACACAATGTGCACTACAGCATTAGACGCTACAGTATATCACATGTGTCTAGTTCCAGTGTACCCTGCACCAGAGGGCATGAGTGACACAAGGAATCCTGTCATGCAATGTGGACTGATGTGCCTAAGGGAGGTAACTGTCAACTATCCATGTCTATCCTGTCATGCAATGTGGACTGATGTGCCTAAGGGAGGTAACTGTCAACTATCCATGTCTATCCTGTCATGCAATGTGGACTGATGTGCCTAAGGGAGGTAACTGTCAACTATCCATGTCTATCCTGTCATGCAATGTGGACTGATGTGCCTAAGGGAGGTAACTGTCAACTATCCATGTCTATCCTGTCATGCAATGTGGACTGATGTGCCTAAGGGAGGTAACTGTCAACTATCCATGTCTATCCTGTCATGCAATGTGGACTGATGTGCCTAAGGGAGGTAACTGTCAACTAACTATCCATGTCTATCCTGTCATGCAATGTGGACTGATGTGCCTAAGGGAGGTAACTGTCAACTCAACTATCCATGTCTATCCTGTCATGCAATGTGGACTGATGTGCCTAAGGGAGGTAACTGTCAACTATCCATATCTATCCTGTCATGCAATGTGGACTGATGTGCCTAAGGGAGGTAACTGTCAACTATCCATGTCTATCCTGTCATGCAATGTGGACTGATGTGCCTAAGGGAGGTAACTGTCAACTATCCATGTCTATCCTGTCATGCAATGTGGACTGATGTGCCTAAGGGAGGTAACTGTCAACTAACTATCCATGTCTATCCTGTCATGCAATGTGGACTGATGTGCCTAAGGGAGGTAACTGTCAACTATCCATGTCTATCCTGTCATGCAATGTGGACTGATGTGCCTAAGGGAGGTAACTGTCAACTATCCATGTCTATCCTGTCATGCAATGTGGACTGATGTGCCTAAGGGAGGTAACTGTCAACTATCCATGTCTATCCTGTCATGCAATGTGGACTGATGTGCCTAAGGGAGGTAACTGTCAACTATCCATGTCTATCCTGTCATGCAATGTGGACTGATGTGCCTAAGGGAGGTAACTGTCAACTATCCATGTCTATCCTGTCATGCAATGTGGACTGATGTGCCTAAGGGAGGTAACTGTCAACTATCCATGTCTATCCTGTCATGCAATGTGGACTGATGTGCCTAAGGAGGTAACTGTCAACTATCCATGTCTATCCTGTCATGCAATGTGGACTGATGTGCCTAAGGGAGGTAACTGTCAACTATCCATGTCTATCCTGTCATGCAATGTGGACTGATGTGCCTAAGGGAGGTAACTGTCAACTATCCATGTCTATCCTGTCATGCAATGTGGACTGATGTGCCTAAGGGAGGTAACTGTCAACTATCCATGTCTATCCTGTCATGCAATGTGGACTGATGTGCCTAAGGGAGGTAACTGTCAACTATCCATGTCTATCCTGTCATGCAATGTGGACTGATGTGCCTAAGGGAGGTAACTGTCAACTATCCATGTCTATCCTGTCATGCAATGTGGACTGATGTGCCTAGGGAGGTAACTGTCAACTATCCATGTCTATCCTGTCATGCAATGTGGACTGATGTGCCTAAGGGAGGTAACTGTCAACTATCCATGTCTATCCTGTCATGCAATGTGGACTGATGTGCCTAAGGGAGGTAACTGTCAACTATCCATGTCTATCCTGTCATGCAATGTGGACTGATGTGCCTAAGGGAGGTAACTGTCAACTATCCATGTCTATCCTGTCATGCAATGTGGACTGATGTGCCTAAGGGAGGTAACTGTCAACTATCCATGTCTATCCTGTCATGCAATGTGGACTGATGTGCCTAAGGGAGGTAACTGTCAACTATCCATGTCTATCCTGTCATGCAATGTGGACTGATGTGCCTAAGGGAGGTAACTGTCAACTATCCATGTCTATCCTGTCATGCAATGTGGACTGATGTGCCTAAGGGAGGTAACTGTCAACTATCCATGTCTATCCTGTCATGCAATGTGGCAATGTGGACTGATGTGCCTAAGGGAGGTAACTGTCAACTATCCATGTCTATCCTGTCATGCAATGTGGACTGATGTGCCTAAGGGAGGTAACTGTCAACTATCCATGTCTATCCTGTCATGCAATGTGGACTGATGTGCCTAAGGGAGGTAACTGTCAACTATCCATGTCTATCCTGTCATGCAATGTGGACTGATGTGCCTAAGGGAGGTAACTGTCAACTATCCATGTCTATCCTGTCATGCAATGCAATGGACTGATGTGCCTAAGGGAGGTAACTGTCAACTATCCATGTCTATCCTGTCATGCAATGTGGACTGATGTGCCTAAGGGAGGTAACTGTCAACTATCCATGTCTATCCTGTCATGCAATGTGGACTGATGTGCCTAAGGGAGGTAACTGTCAACTATCCATGTCTATCCTGTCATGCAATGTGGACTGATGTGCCTAAGGGAGGTAACTGTCAACTATCCATGTCTATCCTGTCATGCAATGTGGACTGATGTGCCTAAGGGAGGTAACTGTCAACTATCCATGTCTATCCTGTCATGCAATGTGGACTGATGTGCCTAAGGGAGGTAACTGTCAACTATCCATGTCTATCCTGTCATGCAATGTGGACTGATGTGCCTAAGGGAGGTAACTGTCAACTATCCATGTCTATCCTGTCATGCAATGTGGACTGATGTGCCTAAGGGAGGTAACTGTCAACTATCCATGTCTATCCTGTCATGCAATGTGGACTGATGTGCCTAAGGGAGGTAACTGTCAACTATCCATGTCTATCCTGTCATGCAATGTGGACTGATGTGCCTAAGGGAGGTAACTGTCAACTATCCATGTCTATCCTGTCATGCAATGTGGACTGATGTGCCTAAGGGAGGTAACTGTCAACTATCCATGTCTATCCTGTCATGCAATGTGGACTGATGTGCCTAAGGGAGGTAACTGTCAACTATCCATGTCTATCCTGTCATGCAATGTGGACTGATGTGCCTAAGGGAGGTAACTGTCAACTATCCATGTCTATCCTGTCATGCAATGTGGACTGATGTGCCTACTGATGTGGAGGTAACTGTCAACTATCCATGTCTATCCTGTCATGCAATGTGGACTGATGTGCCTAAGGGAGGTAACTGTCAACTATCCATGTCTATCCTGTCATGCAATGTGGACTGATGTGCCTAAGGGAGGTAACTGTCAACTATCCATGTCTATCCTGTCATGCAATGTGGACTGATGTGCCTAAGGGAGGTAACTGTCAACTATCCATGTCTATCCTGTCATGCAATGTGGACTGATGTGCCTAAGGGAGGTAACTGTCAACTATCCATGTCTATCCTGTCATGCAATGTGGACTGATGTGCCTAAGGGAGGTAACTGTCAACTATCCATGTCTATCCTGTCATGCAATGTGGACTGATGTGCCTAAGGGAGGTAACTGTCAACTATCCATGTCTATCCTGTCATGCAATGTGGACTGATGTGCCTAAGGGAGGTAACTGTCAACTATCCATGTCTATCCTGTCATGCAATGTGGACTGATGTGCCTAAGGGAGGTAACTGTCAACTATCCATGTCTATCCTGTCATGCAATGTGGACTGATGTGCCTAAGGGAGGTAACTGTCAACTATCCATGTCTATCCTGTCATGCAATGTGGACTGATGTGCCTAAGGGAGGTAACTGTCAACTATCCATGTCTATCCTGTCATGCAATGTGGACTGAATGTGCCTAAGGGAGGTAACTGTCAACTATCCATGTCTATCCTGTCATGCAATGTGGACTGATGTGCCTAAGGGAGGTAACTGTCAACTATCCATGTCTATCCTGTCATGCAATGTGGACTGATGTGCCTAAGGGAGGTAACTGTCAACTATCCATGTCTATCCTGTCATGCAATGTGTGGACTGATGTGCCTAAGGGAGGTAACTGTCAACTATCCATGTCTATCCTGTCATGCAATGTGGACTGATGTGCCTAAGGGAGGGTAACTGTCAACTATCCATGTCTATCCTGTCATCCTGTCATGCAATGTGGACTGATGTGCCTAAGGGAGGTAACTGTCAACTATCCATGTCTATCCTGTCATGCAATGTGGACTGATGTGCCTAAGGGAGGTAACTGTCAACTATCCATGTCTATCCTGTCATGCAATGTGGACTGATGTGCCTAAGGGAGGTAACTGTCAACTATCCATGTCTATCCTGTCATGCAATGTGGACTGATGTGCCTAAGGGAGGTAACTGTCAACTATCCATGTCTATCCTGTCATGCAATGTGGACTGATGTGCCTAAGGGAGGTAACTGTCAACTATCCATGTCTATCCTGTCATGCAATGTGGACTGATGTGCCTAAGGGAGGTAACTGTCAACTATCCATGTCTATCCTGTCATGCAATGTGGACTGATGTGCCTAAGGGAGGTAACTGTCAACTATCCATGTCTATCCTGTCATGCAATGTGGACTGATGTGCCTAAGGGAGGTAACTGTCAACTATCCATGTCTATCCTGTCATGCAATGTGGACTGATGTGCCTAAGGGAGGTAACTGTCAACTATCCATGTCTATCCTGTCATGCAATGTGGACTGATGTGCCTAAGGGAGGTAACTGTCAACTATCCATGTCTATCCTGTCATGCAATGTGGACTGATGTGCCTAATGTGGGAGGTAACTGTCAACTATCCATGTCTATCCTGTCATGCAATGTGGACTGATGTGCCTAAGGGAGGTAACTGTCAACTATCCATGTCTATCCTGTCATGCAATGTGGACTGATGTGCCTAAGGGAGGTAACTGTCAACTATCCATGTCTATCCTGTCATGCAATGTGGACTGATGTGCCTAAGGGGAGGTAACTGTCAACTATCCATGTCTATCCTGTCATGCAATGTGGACTGATGTGCCTAAGGGAGGTAACTGTCAACTATCCATGTCTATCCTGTCATGCAATGTGGACTGATGTGCCTAAGGGAGGTAACTGTCAACTATCCATGTCTATCCTGTCATGCAATGTGGACTGATGTGCCTAAGGGAGGTAACTGTCAACTATCCATGTCTATCCTGTCATGCAATGTGGACTGATGTGCCTAAGGGAGGTAACTGTCAACTATCCATGTCTATCCTGTCATGCAATGTGGACTGATGTGCCTAAGGGAGGTAACTGTCAACTATCCATGTCTATCCTGTCATGCAATGTGGACTGATGTGCCTAAGGGAGGTAACTGTCAACTATCCATGTCTATCCTGTCATGCAATGTGGACTGATGTGCCTAAGGGAGGTAACTGTCAACTATCCATGTCTATCCTGTCATGCAATGTGGACTGATGTGCCTAAGGGAGGTAACTGTCAACTATCCATGTCTATCCTGTCATGCAATGTGGACTGATGTGCCTAAGGGAGGTAACTGTCAACTATCCATGTCTATCCTGTCATGCAATGTGGACTGATGTGCCTAAGGGAGGTAACTGTCAACTATCCATGTCTATCCTGTCATGCAATGTGGACTGATGTGCCTAAGGGAGGTAACTGTCAACTATCCATGTCTATCCTGTCATGCAATGTGGACTGATGTGCCTAAGGGAGGTAACTGTCAACTATCCATGTCTATCCTGTCATGCAATGTGGACTGATGTGCCTAAGGGAGGTAACTGTCAACTATCCATGTCTATCCTGTCATGCAATGTGGACTGATGTGCCTAAGGGAGGTAACTGTCAACTATCCATGTCTATCCTGTCATGCAATGTGGACTGATGTGCCTAAGGGAGGTAACTGTCAACTATCCATGTCTATCCTGTCATGCAATGTGGACTGATGTGCCTAAGGGAGGTAACTGTCAACTATCCATGTCTATCCTGTCATGCAATGTGGACTGATGTGCCTAAGGGAGGTAACTGTCAACTATCCATGTCTATCCTGTCATGCAATGTGGACTGATGTGCCTAAGGGAGGTAACTGTCAACTATCCATGTCTATCCTGTCATGCAATGTGGACTGATGTGCCTAAGGGAGGTAACTGTCAACTATCCATGTCTATCCTGTCATGCAATGTGGACTGATGTGCCTAAGGGAGGTAACTGTCAACTATCCATGTCTATCCTGTCATGCAATGTGGACTGATGTGCCTAAGGGAGGTAACTGTCAACTATCCATGTCTATCCTGTCATGCAATGTGGACTGATGTGCCTAAGGGGAGGTAACTGTCAACTATCCATGTCTATCCTGTCATGCAATGTGGACTGATGTGCCTAAGGGAGGTAACTGTCAACTATCCATGTCTATCCTGTCATGCAATGTGGACTGATGTGCCTAAGGAGGTAACTGTCAACTATCCATGTCTATCCTGTCATGCAATGTGGACTGATGTGCCTAAGGGAGGTAACTGTCAACTATCCATGTCTATCCTGTCATGCAATGTGGACTGATGTGCCTAAGGGAGGTAACTGTCAACTATCCATGTCTATCCTGTCATGCAATGTGGACTGATGTGCCTAAGGGAGGTAACTGTCAACTATCCATGTCTATCCTGTCATGCAATGTGGACTGATGTGCCTAAGGGAGGTAACTGTCAACTATCCATGTCTATCCTGTCATGCAATGTGGACTGATGTGCCTAAGGGAGGTAACTGTCAACTATCCATGTCTATCCTGTCATGCAATGTGGACTGATGTGCCTAAGGGAGGTAACTGTCAACTATCCATGTCTATCCTGTCATGCAATGTGGACTGATGTGCCTAAGGGAGGTAACTGTCAACTATCCATGTCTATCCTGTCATGCAATGTGGACTGATGTGCCTAAGGGAGGTAACTGTCAACTATCCATGTCTATCCTGTCATGCAATGTGGACTGATGTGCCTAAGGGAGGTAACTGTCAACTATCCATGTGTATCCAGTCATGCAATGTGGACTGATGTGCCTAAGGGAGGTAACTGTCAACTATCCATGTCTATCCTGTCATGCAATGTGGACTGATGTGCCTAAGGGAGGTAACTGTCAACTATCCATGTCTATCCTGTCATGCAATGTGGACTGATGTGCCTAAGGGAGGTAACTGTCAACTATCCATGTCTATCCTGTCATGCAATGTGGACTGATGTGCCTAAGGGAGGTAACTGTCAACTATCCATGTCTATCCTGTCATGCAATGTGGACTGATGTGCCTAAGGGAGGTAACTGTCAACTATCCATGTCTATCCTGTCATGCAATGTGGACTGATGTGCCTAAGGGAGGTAACTGTCAACTATCCATGTCTATCCTGTCATGCAATGTGGACTGATGTGCCTAAGGGAGGTAACTGTCAACTATCCATGTCTATCCTGTCATGCAATGTGGACTGATGTGCCTAAGGGAGGTAACTGTCAACTATCCATGTCTATCCTGTCATGCAATGTGGACTGATGTGCCTAAGGGAGGTAACTGTCAACTATCCATGTCTATCCTGTCATGCAATGTGGACTGATGTGCCTAAGGGAGGTAACTGTCAACTATCCATGTCTATCCTGTCATGCAATGTGGACTGATGTGCCTAAGGGAGGTAACTGTCAACTATCCATGTCTATCCTGTCATGCAATGTGGACTGATGTGCCTAAGGGAGGTAACTGTCAACTATCCATGTCTATCCTGTCATGCAATGTGGACTGATGTGCCTAAGGGAGGTAACTGTCAACTATCCATGTCTATCCTGTCATGCAATGTGTAAGGGAGGGACTGATGTGCCTAAGGGAGGTAACTGTCAACTATCCATGTCTATCCTGTCATGCAATGTGGACTGATGTGCCTAAGGGAGGTAACTGTCAACTATCCATGTCTATCCTGTCATGCAATGTGGACTGATGTGCCTAAGGGAGGTAACTGTCAACTATCCATGTCTATCCTGTCATGCAATGTGGACTGATGTGCCTAAGGGAGGTAACTGTCAACTATCCATGTCTATCCTGTCATGCAATGTGGACTGATGTGCCTAAGGGAGGTAACTGTCAACTATCCATGTCTATCCTGTCATGCAATGTGGACTGATGTGCCTAAGGGAGGTAACTGTCAACTATCCATGTCTATCCTGTCATGCAATGTGGACTGATGTGCCTAAGGGAGGTAACTGTCAACTATCCATGTCTATCCTGTCATGCAATGTGGACTGATGTGCCTAAGGGAGGTAACTGTCAACTATCCATGTCTATCCTGTCATGCAATGTGGACTGATGTGCCTAAGGGAGGTAACTGTCAACTATCCATGTCTATCCTGTCATGCAATGTGGACTGATGTGCCTAAGGGAGGTAACTGTCAACTATCCATGTCTATCCTGTCATGCAATGTGGACTGATGTGCCTAAGGGAGGTAACTGTCAACTATCCATGTCTATCCTGTCATGCAATGTGGACTGATGTGCCTAAGGGAGGTAACTGTCAACTATCCATGTCTATCCTGTCATGCAATGTGGACTGATGTGCCTAAGGGAGGTAACTGTCAACTATCCATGTCTATCCTGTCATGCAATGTGGACTGATGTGCCTAAGGGAGGTAACTGTCAACTATCCATGTCTATCCTGTCATGCAATGTGGACTGATGTGCCTAAGGGAGGTAACTGTCAACTATCCATGTCTATCCTGTCATGCAATGTGGACTGATGTGCCTAAGGGAGGTAACTGTCAACTATCCATGTCTATCCTGTCATGCAATGTGGACTGATGTGCCTAAGGAGGTAACTGTCAACTATCCATGTCTATCCTGTCATGCAATGTGGACTGATGTGCCTAAGGGAGGTAACTGTCAACTATCCATGTCTATCCTGTCATGCAATGTGGACTGATGTGCCTAAGGGAGGTAACTGTCAACTATCCATGTCTATCCTGTCATGCAATGTGGACTGATGTGCCTAAGGGAGGAGGTATCCACTGTCAACTATCCATGTCAACTATCCATGTATCCTGTCATGCAATGTGGACTGATGTGCCTAAGGGAGGTAACTGTCAACTATCCATGTCTATCCTGTCATGCAATGTGGACTGATGTGCCTAAGGGAGGTAACTGTCAACTATCCATGTCTATCCTGTCATGCAATGTGGACTGATGTGCCTAAGGGAGGTAACTGTCAACTATCCATGTCTATCCTGTCATGCAATGTGGACTGATGTGCCTAGGGAGGTAACTGTCAACTATCCATGTCTATCCTGTCATGCAATGTGGACTGATGTGCCTAAGGGAGGTAACTGTCAACTATCCATGTCTATCCTGTCATGCAATGTGGACTGATGTGCCTAAGGGAGGTAACTGTCAACTATCCATGTCTATCCTGTCATGCAATGTGGACTGATGTGCCTAAGGGAGGTAACTGTCAACTATCCATGTCTATCCTGTCATGCAATGTGGACTGATGTGCCTAAGGGAGGTAACTGTCAACTATCCATGTCTATCCTGTCATGCAATGTGGACTGATGTGCCTAAGGGAGGTAACTGTCAACTATCCATGTCTATCCTGTCATGCAATGTGGACTGATGTGCCTAAGGGAGGTAACTGTCAACTATCCATGTCTATCCTGTCATGCAATGTGGACTGATGTGCCTAAGGGAGGTAACTGTCAACTATCCATGTCTATCCTGTCATGCAATGTGGACTGATGTGCCTAAGGGAGGTAACTGTCAACTATCCATGTCTATCCTGTCATGCAATGTGGACTGATGTGCCTAAGGGAGGTAACTGTCAACTATCCATGTCTATCCTGTCATGCAATGTGGACTGATGTGCCTAAGGGAGGTAACTGTCAACTATCCATGTCTATCCTGTCATGCAATGTGGACTGATGTGCCTAAGGGAGGTAACTGTCAACTATCCATGTCTATCCTGTCATGCAATGTGGACTGATGTGCCTAAGGGAGGTAACTGTCAACTATCCATGTCTATCCTGTCATGCAATGTGGACTGATGTGCCTAAGGGAGGTAACTGTCAACTATCCATGTCTATCCTGTCATGCAATGTGGACTGATGTGCCTAAGGGAGGTAACTGTCAACTATCCATGTCTATCCTGTCATGCAATGTGGACTGATGTGCCTAAGGGAGGTAACTGTCAACTATCCATGTCTATCCTGTCATGCAATGTGGACTGATGTGCCTAAGGGAGGTAACTGTCAACTATCCATGTCTATCCTGTCATGCAATGTGGACTGATGTGCCTAAGGGAGGTAACTGTCAACTATCCATGTCTATCCTGTCATGCAATGTGGACTGATGTGCCTAAGGGAGGTAACTGTCAACTATCCATGTCTATCCTGTCATGCAATGTGGACTGATGTGCCTAAGGGAGGTAACTGTCAACTATCCATGTCTATCCTGTCATGCAATGTGGACTGATGTGCCTAAGGGAGGTAACTGTCAACTATCCATGTCTATCCTGTCATGCAATGTGGACTGATGTGCCTAAGGGAGGTAACTGTCAACTATCCATGTCTATCCTGTCATGCAATGTGGACTGATGTGCCTAAGGGAGGTAACTGTCAACTATCCATGTCTATCCTGTCATGCAATGTGGACTGATGTGCCTAAGGGAGGTAACTGTCAACTATCCATGTCTATCCTGTCATGCAATGTGGACTGATGTGCCTAAGGGAGGTAACTGTCAACTATCCATGTCTATCCTGTCATGCAATGTGGACTGATGTGCCTAAGGGAGGTAACTGTCAACTATCCATGTCTATCCTGTCATGCAATGTGGACTGATGTGCCTAAGGGAGGTAACTGTCAACTATCCATGTCTATCCTGTCATGCAATGTGGACTGATGTGCCTAAGGGAGGTAACTGTCAACTATCCATGTCTATCCTGTCATGCAATGTGGACTGATGTGCCTAAGGGAGGTAACTGTCAACTATCCATGTCTATCCTGTCATGCAATGTGGACTGATGTGCCTAAGGGAGGTAACTGTCAACTATCCATGTCTATCCTGTCATGCAATGTGGACTGATGTGCCTAGGGAGGTAACTGTCAACTATCCATGTCTATCCTGTCATGCAATGTGGACTGATGTGCCTAAGGGAGGTAACTGTCAACTATCCATGTCTATCCTGTCATGCAATGTGGACTGATGTGCCTAAGGGAGGTAACTGTCAACTATCCATGTCTATCCTGTCATGCAATGTGGACTGATGTGCCTAAGGGAGGTAACTGTCAACTATCCATGTCTATCCTGTCATGCAATGTGGACTGATGTGCCTAAGGGAGGTAACTGTCAACTATCCATGTCTATCCTGTCATGCAATGTGGACTGATGTGCCTAAGGGAGGTAACTGTCAACTATCCATGTCTATCCTGTCATGCAATGTGGACTGATGTGCCTAAGGGAGGTAACTGTCAACTATCCATGTCTATCCTGTCATGCAATGTGGACTGATGTGCTAAGAGCGGTAACTGTCAACTATCCATGTCTATCCTGTCATGCAATGTGGACTGATGTGCCTAAGGGAGGTAACTGTCAACTATCCATGTCTATCCTGTCATGCAATGTGGACTGATGTGCCTAAGGGAGGTAACTGTCAACTATCCATGTCTATCCTGTCATGCAATGTGGACTGATGTGCCTAAGGGAGGTAACTGTCAACTATCCATGTCTATCCTGTCATGCAATGTGGACTGATGTGCCTAAGGGAGGTAACTGTCAACTATCCATGTCTATCCTGTCATGCAATGTGGACTGATGTGCCTAAGGGAGGTAACTGTCAACTATCCATGTCTATCCTGTCATGCAATGTGGACTGATGTGCCTAAGGGAGGTAACTGTCAACTATCCATGTCTATCCTGTCATGCAATGTGGACTGATGTGCCTAAGGGAGGTAACTGTCAACTATCCATGTCTATCCTGTCATGCAATGTGGACTGATGTGCCTAAGGGAGGTAACTGTCAACTATCCATGTCTATCCTGTCATGCAATGTGGACTGATGTGCTAAGGGAGGTAACTGTCAACTATCCATGTCTATCCAGTCATGCAATGTGGACTGATGTGCCTAAGGGAGGTAACTGTCAACTAACTATCCATGTCTATCCTGTCATGCAATGTGGACTGATGTGCCTAAGGGAGGTAACTGTCAACTATCCATGTCTATCCTGTCATGCAATGTGGACTGATGTGCCTAAGGGAGGTAACTGTCAACTATCCATGTCTATCCTGTCATGCAATGTGGACTGATGTGCCTAAGGGAGGTAACTGTCAACTATCCATGTCTATCCTGTCATGCAATGTGGACTGATGTGCCTAAGGGAGGTAACTGTCAACTATCCATGTCTATCCTGTCATGCAATGTGGACTGATGTGCCTAAGGGAGGTAACTGTCAACTATCCATGTCTATCCTGTCATGCAATGTGGACTGATGTGCCTAAGGGAGGTAACTGTCAACTATCCATGTCTATCCTGTCATGCAATGTGGACTGATGTGCCTAAGGGAGGTAACTGTCAACTATCCATGTCTATCCTGTCATGCAATGTGGACTGATGTGCCTAAGGGAGGTAACTGTCAACTATCCATGTCTATCCTGTCATGCAATGTGGACTGATGTGCCTAAGGGAGGTAACTGTCAACTATCCATGTCTATCCTGTCATGCAATGTGGACTGATGTGCCTAAGGGAGGTAACTGTCAACTATCCATGTCTATCCTGTCATGCAATGTGGACTGATGTGCCTAAGGGAGGTAACTGTCAACTATCCATGTCTATCTATCCTGTCATGCAATGTGGACTGATGTGCCTAAGGGAGGTAACTGTCAACTATCCATGTCTATCCTGTCATGCAATGTGGACTGATGTGCCTAAGGGAGGTAACTGTCAACTATCCATGTCTATCCTGTCATGCAATGTGGACTGATGTGCCTAAGGGAGGTAACTGTCAACTATCCATGTCTATCCTGTCATGCAATGTGGACTGATGTGCCTAAGGGAGGTAACTGTCAACTATCCATGTCTATCCTGTCATGCAATGTGGACTGATGTGCCTAAGGGAGGTAACTGTCAACTATCCATGTCTATCCTGTCATGCAATGTGGACTGATGTGCCTAAGGGAGGTAACTGTCAACTATCCATGTCTATCCTGTCATGCAATGTGGACTGATGTGCCTAAGGGAGGTAACTGTCAACTATCCATGTCTATCCTGTCATGCAATGTGGACTGATGTGCCTAAGGGAGGTAACTGTCAACTATCCATGTCTATCCTGTCATGCAATGTGGACTGATGTGCCTAAGGGAGGTAACTGTCAACTATCCATGTCTATCCTGTCATGCAATGTGGACTGATGTGCCTAAGGGAGGTAACTGTCAACTATCCATGTCTATCCTGTCATGCAATGTGGACTGATGTGCCTAAGGGAGGTAACTGTCAACTATCCATGTCTATCCTGTCATGCAATGTGGACTGATGTGCCTAGGGAGGTAACTGTCAACTATCCATGTCTATCCTGTCATGCAATGTGGACTGATGTGCCTAAGGGAGGTAACTGTCAACTATCCATGTCTATCCTGTCATGCAATGTGGACTGATGTGCCTAAGGGAGGTAACTGTCAACTATCCATGTCTATCCTGTCATGCAATGTGGACTGATGTGCCTAAGGGAGGTAACTGTCAACTATCCATGTCTATCCTGTCATGCAATGTGGACTGATGTGCCTAAGGGAGGTAACTGTCAACTATCCATGTCTATCCTGTCATGCAATGTGGACTGATGTGCCTAAGGGAGGTAACTGTCAACTATCCATGTCTATCCTGTCATGCAATGTGGACTGATGTGCCTAAGGGAGGTAACTGTCAACTATCCATGTCTATCCTGTCATGCAATGTGGACTGATGTGCCTAAGGGAGGTAACTGTCAACTATCCATGTCTATCCTGTCATGCAATGTGGACTGATGTGCCTAAGGGAGGTAACTGTCAACTATCCATGTCTATCCTGTCATGCAATGTGGACTGATGTGCCTAAGGGAGGTAACTGTCAACTATCCATGTCTATCCTGTCATGCAATGTGGACTGATGTGCCTAAGGGAGGTAACTGTCAACTATCCATGTCTATCCTGTCATGCAATGTGGACTGATGTGCCTAAGGGAGGTAACTGTCAACTATCCATGTCTATCCTGTCATGCAATGTGGACTGATGTGCCTAAGGGAGGTAACTGTCAACTATCCATGTCTATCCTGTCATGCAATGTGGACTGATGTGCCTAAGGAGGTAACTGTCAACTATCCATGTCTATCCTGTCATGCAATGTGGACTGATGTGCCTAAGGGAGGTAACTGTCAACTATCCATGTCTATCCTGTCATGCAATGTGGACTGATGTGCCTAAGGGAGGTAACTGTCAACTATCCATGTCTATCCTGTCATGCAATGTGGACTGATGTGCCTAAGGGAGGTAACTGTCAACTATCCATGTCTATCCTGTCATGCAATGTGGACTGATGTGCCTAAGGGAGGTAACTGTCAACTATCCATGTCTATCCTGTCATGCAATGTGGACTGATGTGCCTAAGGGAGGTAACTGTCAACTATCCATGTCTATCCTGTCATGCAATGTGGACTGATGTGCCTAAGGGAGGTAACTGTCAACTATCCATGTCTATCCTGTCATGCAATGTGGACTGATGTGCCTAAGGGAGGTAACTGTCAACTATCCATGTCTATCCTGTCATGCAATGTGGACTGATGTGCCTAAGGGAGGTAACTGTCAACTATCCATGTCTATCCTGTCATGCAATGTGGACTGATGTGCCTAAGGGAGGTAACTGTCAACTATCCATGTCTATCCTGTCATGCAATGTGGACTGATGTGCCTAAGGGAGGTAACTGTCAACTATCCATGTCTATCCTGTCATGCAATGTGGACTGATGTGCCTAAGGGAGGTAACTGTCAACTATCCATGTGTATACAGTCATGCAATGTGGACTGATGTGCCTAAGGGAGGTAACTGTCAACTATCCATGTCTATCCTGTCATGCAATGTGGACTGATGTGCCTAAGGGAGGTAACTGTCAACTATCCATGTCTATCCTGTCATGCAATGTGGACTGATGTGCCTAAGGGAGGTAACTGTCAACTATCCATGTCTATCCTGTCATGCAATGTGGACTGATGTGCCTAAGGGAGGTAACTGTCAACTATCCATGTCTATCCTGTCATGCAATGTGGACTGATGTGCCTAAGGGAGGTAACTGTCAACTATCCATGTCTATCCTGTCATGCAATGTGGACAGATGTGCCTAAGGGAGGTAACTGTCAACTATCCATGTGTATACAGTCATGCAATGTGGACTGATGTGCCTAAGGGAGGTAACTGTCAACTATCCATGTGTATACAGTCATGCAATGTGGACTGATGTGCCTAAGGGAGGTAACTGTCAACTATCCATGTCTATCCTGTCATGCAATGTGGACTGATGTGCCTAAGGGAGGTAACTGTCAACTATCCATGTCTATCCTGTCATGCAATGTGGACTGATGTGCCTAAGGGAGGTAACTGTCAACTATCCATGTCTATCCTGTCATGCAATATGGACTGATGTGCCTAAGGAGGTAACTGTCAACTATCCATGTCTATCCTGTCATGCAATGTGGACTGATGTGCCTAAGGGAGGTAACTGTCAACTATCCATGTCTATCCTGTCATGCAATGTGGACTGATGTGCCTAAGGGAGGTAACTGTCAACTATCCATGTCTATCCTGTCATGCAATGTGGACTGATGTGCCTAAGGGAGGTAACTGTCAACTATCCATGTCTATCCTGTCATGCAATGTGGACTGATGTGCCTAAGGGAGGTAACTGTCAACTATCCATGTCTATCCTGTCATGCAATGTGGACTGATGTGCCTAAGGGAGGTAACTGTCAACTATCCATGTCTATCCTGTCATGCAATGTGGACTGATGTGCCTAAGGGAGGTAACTGTCAACTATCCATGTCTATCCTGTCATGCAATGTGGACTGATGTGCCTAAGGGAGGTAACTGTCAACTATCCATGTCTATCCTGTCATGCAATGTGGACTGATGTGCCTAAGGGAGGTAACTGTCAACTATCCATGTCTATCCTGTCATGCAATGTGGACTGATGTGCCTAAGGGAGGTAACTGTCAACTATCCATGTCTATCCTGTCATGCAATGTGGACTGATGTGCCTAAGGGAGGTAACTGTCAACTATCCATGTCTATCCTGTCATGCAATGTGGACTGATGTGCCTAAGGGCGGTAACTGTCAACTATCCATGTCTATCCTGTCATGCAATGTTGATTGATGCAGTGAAATAAGGTCCATCTGACCGCCCGAGACAGGCTAGATTTCTACTGGACAGACTCATTTTACAGCTAGCCAGCTCGATGGATTGGTGAAAAAAAAAAAATTCCGATAACATGCCCCCTGGCACTGACTGGTTAAATCTCTTCTCGGCTGGTAAGTTTTTGAAGTTACCAGCCCAGATGTCTAGCTGGGTTTTTGGCTTATTTCAGCTGAAGGGGTCGTTGTCGGCACAGGTACTACAGATATGTACCCCAGGTACGTTTCTGTATACAGATATGTACCCTAAACAAAGTCAAAATACAGAAACGTAGCCGGTACCCTAAAAGGGGGACGAGTCCATATTCCTCAATCCAAAACCAAAACCGCATGTAGTTGTTCCCGTTCAACTGATTGTGAGTGGTATTCATATGCATCACTAAATATCTGTTACTGTGTATTCTCATTACTTACATAACGCAATCAAATGTATCTAATACAACAGCATGACAGTTCTGATCAAGAATACAACACAATGGGAATGGAATCATCCTAGGGTACGTTTCTGTATTCTTATTATGGGCAGGGTACATGTCTGTATACAGAAACGTACCTGGGGTACATATCTGTAGTACCCGTGCCGACAACGACCCCTTCAGCCTTATTTCATACACTGATTGATGTACCTAAGGGAGGTAACTCTGTCAAGCATCCATGTCTTGCTGCACAGAGCAATGCAGTTGTCATGCAATCAGTTGTGCAGTAATCAGAAAACCATACCAGTATTGTTGAGAAACTACACAGTCATCACTTTTACAGTAACCTCTGACACAGTGTCCCACAACAACTAAAACACAAAACACAAATCGATATCTACAAGGTGACATTTGTTTGGGGCATATCTGTGATTTACAACTGACCTTTGACCCCTGGTATTCCTCTACGAATACCAAGCCACTGTCCACGGACAAAGCCCCAGTCACCACTGTGGTTCTTGATGAGTACTGCTCGCTCCCCCTTACGGGGTTCCAGAGTCACACATCTTGAAGTGTTGGACACCTGCAAATGATTTCAACATTCTCTTTTTACACAGCATTATTGTAGTCAGCAACTTACATCTGCTTGGTGATTTGTAGGAAACTGAGAGTATTATGACGACAATGTTGTTGTGACAACAAGGACATCAAGAAGTGTTTTTTTCTTTGCTTTTATTTAAACATATTTTATTCATAAAGCAAAAATTAAATGAATAAGGATTGGTACAACAAGCCAATGGCTTATGTAAGTGCTGCTCCATTGAATAAAAAATTCAATCAATAATTAAATTGAAACAAGGTACAGAAGCAATTAATTCCACAAAGGCAAGAAATGGATAATAATAGGAAAATATCTACACAATTACATTCAATGCTTCATAGTAATTGCATACATAAGAGTTTAGAATAATCTGAATCTATTTGAAAGAAGTATGTATTCATGAACAGAGTCAAGAATAAGCTGATAAATTTTGTTGCTAGAAGTTTGATTACCTTGAAGAAATGAATTCAAGTCAAAACCATTAGCATAGAAACATTTATCTGATCTTATTAAGTCAAAACAGGGGCAAGAAAAAAAGTAATGGAGAGAATCTTCCCATGGATACCCACATGCACAATTCGGATTATTTGAAAAATGTCTATCAAAACTATAAGTGTTCAAGTCACTACAACCCAAGCTTATCTGGATCCGAAGTTTTTATCAAAGAGAATATTGGACATTTTAATATAAATTGTATATTTATATACTTATCCTATCTCACGTCTTGCACCTCTCTCTCTTGCTTCGACTTTTAGTGGAACGACTGTAAACTTTTTCCATAGGCCTCCTTGTCCATTCGCCCGTGCACTCCATGCTGCTCTCCTTAATTAGCTTCCTAGTTCCTAATAAAGCTTGCAGCATGCTCCACTATTGCCCACGTGACTACTTTGAATGATCATTCTCATCTCGGAGCCAACGTTGTAATCTGAGTAGTGGGGAGGCCGGGCGGGCATCCATCGCGTGAAATAGGATAAGTATATAAATAAGCTTAGTCAAAGGATGTCCCCGGCAACTTTGGAGGCAGAACGCAATGAAATCCACTGGAATTCGGGAGTGTCATACTTCACTGATGTAATTGCTCCGTGGAGTAGAGGTCAGTCAGCATGAATGTCGAACACCTCTGCATCGTCATACTGATTGTGCCTCAGGTCTGTAGGGCCATGCTAGGTGGCCGTATTCCGATGCCAAGTGACGTAGTTCTTAAACCCATATAATGATAACAAAAGGTTGAGATCCAGTTCAACTTAAATTCTGTATATACAAGGAATTAGTAACGTGAATGCGGAACCGTCCCTCATCTGCGTTGTTGGGCCGATGTAAGCGGCTTAGCCAGTACAAAAGGTCCGAACTGGTGTAGTCCCTGGACATCCGTGACAGACAGGTCTTAGCCAGTACAAGAGGTCCGAACTGGTGTAGTCCCTGGACATCCGTGACAGACAGGTCTCGCAGGTAATGTGAAGAGAAGACTGTATCAGAATGCCAGAAGGAACCTTCCATGATAGCGGTCAAGGAGCAGTTGCTATGGAGGGCCAATGTCGAGGTTAGTGCACGAGTCTCATGAGGATTGGAAGTGGCTGGAGGAGGCAACCCTGCAAAGGTGTAGGCTCGCAGGATCGTGGCACCCATCCAGAAGGCCAATGTGGTCCAGGAAACCTAAGTTCTTGAAGCGGTCGACAAGGGTATGAAGAGCCGCTTCCGTAGCCGTCGACGAACCTTGGAGGCATCAAGGTGAGGTGAGGTGAGGTGAGGTGAAATTGGGTTTTACGTCGTGCTTGAGAATATTTCACTCATATGACGATGTGCATGCGTGTGTATGTGTTTGTGCGGCTGCTTGTACTAGCCCAGACTGAAGCTGGTTTTATAGTGCTAGCCCACTGAGATACCATGCCGCAGTGAAGCATGAATACCCAACTCAGACACATTATACTGACTCGGAGCCGACCAGTCCTTGTACCCATTAATGCCGAGCGCCAGGCAGGGACCAACAAGTACCATATTTTAACGTCTTTTGGTTTGATGCGGTCAGGGATCGAACCCGCGACCTTCCGCTCTCCGGGCGGACACTCTAACCACTACACCATGGAGGCGGTCCGAGGCAGCAAGGTAAACGTGTAGAGCCCTAACAGGGCAAAGTGTCAAATCTTCATTATCATCAGGCCCAAGAATGGTGGACAACGGGGGAATGGTAAACATCCGGTCCGGTTGCCCTGGCAGTTGGTTTTTCGCAATGAAGTCCCAGCGGAGACCCAGGAAAGCCTTGCCATGCTTCTTCCGCTCGAACCGCCCCAGATTGACATCAAGAGCATGCAGTTCAGATATACAAGCAGTGGTAGCCAAAGGTACCAGGAAGAATGTCTTGAATGTCACTTGTTCGAAGTCCTTGTCTTCTAAGGATTCATAATCTGTAGAAATCATATGACGAAGGATGACGGACAGATCCCAGGCCGGAGGTCTGAACTTCCTAGACTCGTCAGAGAGTCTATAGGAGTGTAGTAGACTTTGCAACTCGGGAACAGTGGAAATCGAGTGGATGGCGGCTAAGTAGGTAGCTAACGTAGTACCCTTGAGTTTCTTAGTAGTGCGGAGATGCTGGAGAAACTCAGCAAGACCTGAGTCGAGGTGGAAGTGGGAGATGCAATTCCCCTAACCTTGCAATAGTCTTCAAACTTCTTCCACTTGTTGTCGTACAAGGAACAGGTCGAAGTACGATGCGCTGAAGTGAAGTTGAGCCTGGATGCAATCGTCTATGTAGCTTTCAAAGGTGATCCCTTGAAAGTGGAGGAAGCTCGTTATGGGCTAGGTAATTCGGGTAAAAAAACACGGGGCCGTGGAAATTCCAAATGGTAGGACTTTCCATTTGTAGTGATTCCCGTTGAACACGAAGCCGAAGGTACTTCCAGTGTTCTGGATGTATCGGAACGTGAAGATAAGCATCCTGAAGATCTAGGCTGATGAGGAAGTCTCCCTTCTTCAGGATGGTGCGTTAAAGGTTGATCGACACCATCCTGAAGTGAGGCGGTTGAAGCAGAAATCGGGCATTGAACAACTTCATATTGAAGATGAGCTGGAGTTTGTTGGAATTTTTCTTTGGAACCAAGAAGATGGGGGTGTAGAATCCTGGAGTGACGGGCGATGGACCTAGGAGCTTTATCGCAAGTTTGTCTAATAGCGTACCTATTGTGGATTGCAGAGTCTGAAGCTGGTCCACAGGATATGAGCGATGAGCCGGATGCGACGTCAGAGGTGGACTGCCAATAACGGGTAGCTGTTAGCGGTGAATTAGCAGGTTCCTGACATATGGATCTTTGAGGATGGTCCAATCCGGCACGAAGTTCTGCAATCTCCCGCCTACCGGAGTGTTGTAAATCGGAACGACTGGGGGTGGGAGGTCCCAATCGTGCGATTGTCTCAAGCCGTCACTGCTTCCCAGCTGGTCCCTGGGCCAGAGTTGGTCCTGGGGGTGGGGGTGGGGGTAGGGGCAACGGGAGGAACCACACCACGGCCAGATCTGTTTCCTCTGCCACGGCCTTGAGTGGATGTGCCGAGAAAAAGATTGCGTAAATCCGGATTGGTAGGGGTGAACTGTGCAGTTCGAAACTGTTTTAATGAGTCCTGGAGCTGTGACTTGTATCTTTAACAGTTCAATCAAGACCTGAAAGTGGGTTTCTTTATCAACTTTATTAGATACTTCTTGGATGCTACCATTGAAGAGGGAGACAGTAAACCAAGGCTGGCAAAACAGTTCTGTTTTAAGCTGCTCATCCCATGAAGAGATGTTAAGGGGTCCACGTCAGCGAACAGCAAGAGTGTAGCCCAAAAAATGAGACGACTGATCCAGGATAATTTGGAACTGGTCCAGAGCTAAAGTCATGCATCCTCGGATGTAAGCGTCAGAGTAAGTATGCTCCAGAGCAGTGTTAACAGCGTCAACTGCTGCAATCACACAACTAATAGATGGCAACGTCTTTCTCACGGTTGAATCCATTTGAGCCAGCTCTCGGTCCTCAATAAGGTAGGGCGAAGCAGCTCGTTTGCCACACAGGGTTCCAATATCCTCATCAACTGTTGGAGCCGTAGAGATCTTTGTTAGGCCGTGGACATGAGAGGTAAAGGATTATATCTGAGAGCAGAGAATCCGTCCTTAATTCGTTTCAGGCTCTTGAAACCATCATTTAGTGTACTGGATAATTTCAGAATACAAGGTCGAGGTGGTAGGGTGATGTTAGACCAATCCCGGTTCCTAAGAGTATAAGAGTGATCCAGGTCATCTGCTGAAGTACTCAAGGGAAGTTGGAGCTTCTAAGTCGTCTAAAGTGCTGCAAAGCTACCCCCAGGGGTAGATAACTCAGAGTGAGCTGGAGATGCAGGCATGGCTATTTGGACTGGATCAATCTCAGGAGGTGGACCAGATGAAGAGCCAGGAGCTGCTGAAGCCGGATGGGCTGGAGTAGAAGGCTGTATTTGGTTCCAGGCTGAGGTTATGGCCCTGATCATCATATTTAGATCCGAGACGCTGTAGGAGTGGGATTGTTATCAGGTTCTCATGACTCAGCGATGATCCTAGAGTGAGTCGAAGGATTCTCAGAGCCTGTAGACGGAACATCATAAGAGACTGTAGGTCTATTAGTGGTATCAGAGCAATGATCACCCGAACGTCGGTCAGAGGAACTGTATCGAGATCTCGACATGGTAAGTGCCGAAGTGGGTTTGTAAGCCGGTGATCTGGATTCCCTAGTATGGCTAGGTGATCCGGTATGATATGAAGAACTAGTCTGGGTCGCTGTAGTTTTAGTTGGTGATCTGGTTCTGATTGGAGCTCTGGTTCGACCATCTGAATAGGATCTGCCATGAGATGTGGATCTGTACTGTGATCCCAATTGGTTAATGGCTCTGTAAGGTGATCTAGATCGCATAGGTGACCTGTGAGATGTGGATCTGTACTGTGATCCGAATTGGTCAATGGCTCTGTAAGGTGATCTAGATCGCATAGGTGACCTGGGTTGGTAAGATGATCTGGATTTGTAAAGTGATCTGGATCGATTCGATGCACTAACTGGAAACTGTGATCATGATCCTGGTCTATAAGGTGATCTGAATCGAACAGGTGATCTGGTTTGCAGTTGCGATCTGGCTTGATTTGGTGATCTGGATCGGTAAGGTGATCTACTTTGTTGTTGTGATCTGGATCGGTCTGGCGATCTACTTCGATGTTGTGATCTGGATCGGTTCGGTGATCTGGATCTGTCCGGTGATCTGATTCGAAGTTGTGATCTGGACCCGTTTGGTGATCTGGATCGGCATGGTGATCTAGATTGGGCTTGTGATGGTGATCTGGATCGTGAAGGTGATCTAGATCGTTGTGGTGATCTAGAATGAGTTGGCGATCTGGATCGGCGATTAGGTGACGAAACCTGAAGTGTTGATTCGTAATGAACGTCCAACGGCGACGCTGTTGTAGCCAGCTCCGTCCGGTTCAATGAACTGTGGGGAGACAGTTGGCTGGTTGAATGCGGTTAAAAAAGCCAGGCTCCAAACAAACTGAGACAGTCGAGGGGATATGTACCGATGATCTGGATGATGATAGTGTCGATCTAAGGTCCCCTGGTAGTGTAGACGGGACAAGCAATGAAGAATTATCGATCACCACCTGCCGCGAGTGATCTGACACTATGGAAGGAGGTGATTGATGCGTACGTAATAGGTGCTGAACGTCCTCGGATAAGTAAGAATCTGATGAAACGCCCGTAAAATCCTCTTGAATCCTCATAAATTTCTGTCGCTGTAACTTGATACACTTGGCAGGGAGTAGGATCAGATTCTGTTGATTTCCTGTCCCTATCGGCGATTCTCCGGGAGCAAACACGAAGGTAGGCCTTAAAATCCTCATCTTTTAGTGAATTACACTTGCCACATCGTTAGTTCCAATTACATTGTCCAATACAGTCACTGCAAGACGAGTGAGGGTCGAGGGACGAATAATTCGTCTTGCGTTGAGCACAAACTCTCCTTTCCTTGACTGATTATCAGTTTTCCCCATGATGTAAGGGTGAAATAATGTCCCTAATATACAGCACGTCCACACAGTCGTGCGACAAGAAAGAGAATGATCATTCAAAGTAGTCACGTGGGCAATTAGTGGAGCATGCTGCAAGCTTTATTAGGAACTTGGAAGCTAATTAAGGAGAGCAGCATGGAGGAGTGCACGGGCGAATGGACAAGGAGGCCTATGGAAAAAGTTTACAGTCGTTCCACTAAAAGTCGAAGCAAGAGAGAGAGGTACAAGTCGTGAGATAGAAGTTTAAAAATTTTCCTGGTTTGGTCTGTAATCGGGTTTTGAATGAATTCACTGATTGTGAGTTAATCATTTTGGTTTGTAAATTGTTCCATAAACAAATGGTTTCTGGTAAAAGGAGCGTGAATATGACTGTATGAAAATGAATTCTGCAAATAGTATCAGTATTTCTCAGATTGATAGAATTTACCTGACTTTAATATTAGCTTACTTGTGTTGTTAGAACACCTGACTTCAATATTTATCTACTTGTATCTTAGAACATCCAACTTCAGTATTTACCTACTGGTGTTAGAACACCTGACTTCAATATTTACCTACTGGTGTTATTAGAAAACCTGACTTCAATATTTATCTACTGGTATCTTAGAACATCCAACTTCAGTATTTACCTACTGGTGTTAGAACACCTGACTTCAATATTTACCTACTGGTGTTATTAGAAAACCTGACTTCAATATTTACCTACTGGTGTTATTAGAAAACCTGACTTCAATATTTACCTACTGGTGTTATTAGAAAACCTGACTTCAATATTTACCTACTGGTGTTATTAGAAAACCTGACTTCAATATTTATCTACTGGTATCTTAGAACATCCAACTTCAGTATTTACCTACTGGTGTTAGAACACCTGACTTCAATATTTGCCTGCAGGTACATTAGAACACCTGACTTCAATATTTGCCTACTTGTGTTGTTAAAACACCTGACATCAATATTTGCCTACAGGTGTTAGAACACCTGACTTCAATATTTGCCTACTTGTGTTGTTAGAACACCTGACATCAATATTTGCCTACAGGTGTTAGAACACCTGACTTCAACATTTGACTACTTGTGTTGTTAAACACCTGACATCAATATTTGCCTACAGGTGTTAGAACACCTGACTTCAATATTTGCCTACTTGTGTTGTTAGAACACCTGACACATTTAGTTACCTATCTGGTTGTTAGAATGCTTGACACAATCAGTTACCTGCAGGTGTTGTTAGAACACCTGGCAGACTTAGTTACCAACTTGTGTTGTAAGAACACAGGGGCAGTGGGGTAGCCTAATGGATAAAGCGTCAGCTTGTCACACTGACGACCCGGGTTCAAATCCCCACATGGGCACAATGTGTGAAGCCCATTTATGGTGTCCCCCGACGTGATATTGCTGGAATATTGCTAAAAGCGGCGTAAAAGCCAACACACTCACTCACTCACTAACTGTTAGAAAACCTGACATGATCAGTTTCCTACAGGTGTTGCTAGAACACCTGATACAATTAGTTAACTACAGGTGTTGCTGGAACATCTGACAGACTTAGTTACATACAGGTGTTGCTAGAACACCTGACACAATTAGTTGCCTAAAGGTGTTGCTAGAACACCTGACACAATTAGTTACCTACAAGTGCTGCTGGAATCCCTAACTGACTTAGTTACCTACAGGTGTTGCTAGAACACCGATACAATTAGTTAACTAGAGGTGTTGTTAAAACACCTAGCAGACTTAGTTACCTACAGGTGTTACTAAACACCTGACACAAATAGTTACCTACAGCTGTTGCTAGACACCTGACACAAATAGTTACCTACAGCTGTTGCTAGACACCTCACACAATTAGTTACCTACAGCTGTTGCTAGAACACTTGGCAGACTTAGTTACCTACAGCTGTTGCTAGAACACCTGACAAAAATAGTTACCTACAGGTGTTGCTGGAACACAAGATACAATTAGTTACCTACAGGTGTTGCTGGAACACCAGACACAATTAGTTACTTACAGGTGTTGCTAGAACACCTGACACAAAAAGTTACCTACATGTGTTGCTAGAACACCAGACACAAATAGTTACCTACAGGTGTTGCTGGAACACAAGACACAAATAGTTACCTACAGGTGTTGCTAGAACACCAGACACAAATAGTTACCTACACGTGTTGCTGGAACACCAGACACAATTAGTTACTTACAGGTGTTGCTAGAACACCTGACACAAATAGTTACCTACAGGTGTTGCTGGAACACCAGACACAAATAGTTACCTACAGGTGTTGCTGGAACACCAGACACAATTAGTTACTTACAGGTGTTGCTGGAACACCTGACACAAATAGTTACCTACAGGTGTTGCTGGAACACCAGACACAATTAGTTACTTACAGGTGTTGCTAGAACACCTGACACAAATAGTTACCTACAGGTGTTGCTAGAACACCAGACACAAATAGTTACCTACAGGTGTTGCTGGAACACCAGACACAATTAGTTACTTACAGGTGTTGCTAGAACACCTGACACAAATAGTTACCTACAGGTGTTGCTGGAACACCAGACACAATTGGTTACTTACAGGTGTTGCTAGAACACCTGACACAAATAGTTACCTACAGGTGTTGCTAGAACACCAGACACAAATAGTTACCTACACGTGTTGCTGGAACACCAGACACAATTAGTTACTTACAGGTGTTGCTAGAACACCTGACACAAATAGTTACCTACATGTGTTGCTAGAACACCAGACACAAATAGTTACCTACACGTGTTGCTGGAACACCAGACACAAATAGTTACCTACAGGTGTTGCTAGAACACCAGACACAAATAGTTACCTACAGGTGTTGCTGGAACACCAGACACAAATAGTTACCTACAGGTGTTGCTAGAACACCAGACACAAATAGTTACCTACAGGTGTTGCTGGAACACCAGACACAAATAGTTACCTACAGGTGTGCTTGCAGACACAGAACACAGGTGTTGCTAGAACACACAATAGTTACCTACAGGTTACCTACAGGTGTTGCTAGCACACCTGACACAAATAGTTACCTACAGGTACAGGTGTTGCTGGAACACCAGACACAGTTACCTACAGGTGTTGCTGGAACATGACACAAATAGTTACCTACAGGTGTTGCTGGAACACCAGACACAAATAGTTACCTACAGGTGTTGCTAGAACACCAGACACAAATAGTTACCTACAGGTGTTGCTGGAACACCTGACACAAATAGTTACCTACAGGTGTTGCTAGAACACCAGACACAAATAGTTACCTACACGTGTTGCTGGAACACCAGACACAAATAGTTACCTACAGGTGTTGCTGGAACACCAGACACAAATAGTTACCTACAGGTGTTGCTGGAACACCAGACAAATAGTTACCTACAGGTGTTGCTGGAACACCAGACACAAATAGTTACCTACAGGTGTTGCTGGAACACCTGACACAAATAGTTACCTACAGGTGTTGCTAGCACACCTGACACAAATAGTTACCTACAGGTGTTGCTGGAACACCAGACACAAATAGTTACCTACAGGTGTTGCTGGAACACCAGACACAAATAGTTACCTACAGGTGTTGCTGGAACACCTGACACAAATAGTTACCTACAGGTGTTGCTGGAACACCAGACACAAATAGTTACCTACAGCGTGTTTGGAACACCTACAAATAGGTGTTGCTAGCACACCTGACACAAATAGTTACCTACAGGTGTTGGCTAGGAACACCAGACACAAATAGTTACACCTGACACAAATAGTTACCTACAGGTGTTGCTGGAACACCAGACACAAATAGTTACCTACAGGTGTTGCTAGTTACCACAGGTGTTGCTGACACAAATAGTTACCTACAGGTGTTGCTGGAACACCAGACACAAATAGTTACCTACAGGTGTTGCTGGAACACCAGACACTAGAACACAAATAGTTACCTACAGGTGTTGCTGACACACACAAATAGTTACCTACAGGTGTTGCTGGAACACCTGACACAAATAGTTACCTACAGGTGTTGCTGGAACACCTGACACAAATAGTTACCTACAGGTGTTGCTAGGACGCCTGACACAAATAGTTACCTACAGGTGTTGCTGGAACACCAGACACAAATAGTTACCTACAGGTGTTATTATTGCTTACTTAATCTAATGAACATTTATGCGTAAAAAACGAATGTGTGAAGAACTAACTAAATGTGTAAACTTTTGCGTTGATGAATTTCTAAGAATTTAACTCATTATACTAACTCCTAATATCTAATTTCTAACTCTATTAATGTTCAAAACCCGACTAATACTAAACTAATCTAAACCTGAATATCTAACCTCTAACTTTCTTTACTAATTAAACCCCACTGATTATCTAACTAATTTATGAAAATCTAACAACTGACTGACTTTCTAATCTAACCCTAAATGATCATGATATCTGGTATCAGCGATATTGGAAACCAAATTGAATTAAAATTCTAACATATGAAAGCTGGGAGCGTGTGTAGTTCACTCGCAGGCAAATCTCGTGCAGTCAGTGTCTATGTAGATTTTACTCCGCGAAGTAGGTGCGTTTCCAAGAATGTTCTTAAATTCCATAAACACTAACTGACCGAGATGCGTTTAAGTGAACTCTCCCGAACAACCTGATACAATTAGTTACCTACTGGTGTTGCTAGAACACCTGACACAATCAGTTACCTACTGGTGTTGTTAGAACACCTGACACAATCAGTTACCTACTGGTGTTGTTAGAACACCTGACACAATCAGTTACCTACTGGTGTTGTTAGAACACCTGACACAATCTGGTGTTGTTACAATCTACTGGTGTTGTTAGAACACCTGACACAATCAGTTACCTACTGGTGTTGTTAGAACACCTGACACAATCAGTTACCTACTGGTGTTGTTAGAACACCTGACACAATCAATCAGTTTACAATCAGTTACCTACTGGTGTTGTTAGAACACCTGACACAATCAGTTACCTACTGGTGTTGTTAGAACACCTGACACAATCAGTTACCTACTGGTGTTGTTGCTAGAACACCTGACACAATCAGTTACCTACTGGTGTTGCTAGAACACCCTAGAACACCTGACACAATCAGTTACCTACTGGTGTTGTTAGAACACCTGACACAATCAGTTACCTACTGGTGTTGCTAGAACACCTGACACAATCAGTTACCTACTGGTGTTGTTAGAACACCTGACACAATCAGTTACCTAATGGTGTTGCTAGAACACCTGACACAATCAGTTACCTACTGGTGTTGTTAGAACACCTGACACAATCAGTTACCTACTGGTGTTGTTAGAACACCTGACACAATCAGTTACCTAATGGTGTTGCTAGAACACCTGACACAATCAGTTACCTACTGGTGTTGCTAGAACACCTGACACAATCAGTTACCTACTGGTGTTGCTAGAACACCTGACACAATCAGTTACCTACTGGTGTTGCTAGAACACCTGACACAATCAGTTACCTACTGGTGTTGTTAGAACACCTGACACAATCAGTTACCTACTGGTGTTGCTAGAACACCTGACACAATCAGTTACCTACTGGTGTTGCTAGAACACCTGACACAATCAGTTACCTACTGGTGTTGTTAGAACACCTGACACAATCAGTTACCTACTGGTGTTGCTAGAACACCTGACACAATCAGTTACCTACTGGTGTTGTTAGAACACCTGACACAATCAGTTACCTACTGGTGTTGCTAGAACACCTGACATAATGAGATGTGTTCTTTTGCTGTTGGAACAATAACTAGTTACGTACTTGTTCAGGCGTGTTAAACACCTGACTTTAATATTAGCCTAGTTGTGTTGCTAGAACACCTGACACAATTAGTTACGTGCAGGTGTTTCTAGAACACATTGCACAATCAGCTGTGTTCTTCTGCTGTTGGAAAAGTAATTAGTTACCTACTTGTTCAGGTCTTGGAATTTGGTCAGGCCCCACCAGATGAGCTACAGCAGCCATCTTGTCATGGTAGAATATCTGAACAGCAGACATCAGCAGAGGGAGACTATGTATGATGCGACAGGTGAATTCAACCTTCTTCATGTGGTTCAGTAGCCTGAAATGGTAGTGGCACCTTGAGTCACAGTGAAAGAGTTGGTGGGTTGTTAGGTCAGTAGGTTGATAGGATGGTATTAAGGTAGGTAAGTAGATCATTAGACCATTAGGTGAGTAGGTAGATCAGTAGGCACATAGGCCAGTACACTGATGTGGGTGTCAAGCAGCCAGTAAGGCACGCGCTAATCACCTCTCATGTGTGATGTTTGTTTACGGTCAGATTATCCGACCAACTGTGTTGATTGTCGGATTAACGAATGCTTTTACAATGTATTTACAATGATCACTTGCTAGATTGGTATGTCGGATACAGGAATGCGAGAATGTCGGATTAACAAAAGTAATTACCACAGTTTTAAATGGTTCCCTAATTTTTTGTCGGATTAACGTGATTGGCGAATTAATGAGTGTCTGAATAACGAGAGCTGACTGTAGTTGGTAGGTGGATCAGTAGGCATAGAGGCCAATAGGTAGGTAGGAAGATCATTCGGTCAGTAGGTAGGTTGTTAGATCAATGGGTAGGTAGATCAGTAGGTAGGTTGTTAGATCAATGGGTAGGCAGATCATTCGGTCAGTAGGTAGACTGTTAGATCAATGGGTAGGTAGATCAGTAGGTAGGTTGTTAGATCAATGGGTAGGTAGATCAGTAGGTAGACTGTTAGATCAATGGGTAGGTAGATCAGTAGGTAGGTTGTTAGATCAATGGGTAGGTAGATCAGTAGGTAGACTGTTAGATCAATGGGTAGGTAGATCAGTAGGTAGGTTGTTAAATCAATGGGTAGGCAGATCATTCGGTCAGTAGGTAGACTGTTAGATCAATGGGTAGGTAGATCAGTAGGTAGGTTGTTAGATCAATGGGTAGGCAGATCATTGGGTCAGTAGGTAAACTGTTAGATCAATGGGTAGGTAGATCAGTAGGTAGACTGTTAGATCAATGGGTAGGTAGATCAGTAGGTAGGTTGTTAGATCAATGGCTAGGTAGATCAGTAGGTAGACTGTTAGATCAATGGGTAGGTAGATCAGTAGGTAGGTTGTTAGATCAATGGGTAGGTAGATCAGTAGGTTGGTAGATCAGTAGGTAGGTAGATCAGTAGGTTGGTAGATCAGTATTTAGGTAGGTAGATCAGTAGGTTGGTAGATCAGTAGGTAGGTAGATCAGTAGGTAGGTAGATCAGTATTTAGGTAGGTAGATCAGTAGGTTGGTAGATCAGTAGGTAGGTTGATCAGTAGGAAGGTAAATCAGTAGGGTGGTAGATCAGTATTTAGGTAGGTAGATCAGTAGGTTGGTAGATCAGTTGGTACGTAGATCAGTAGGTCGGTAGATCAGTAGGTTGGTAGATCAGTAGGTAGGTTGATCAGTAGGTAGGTAAATCAGTAGGGTGGTAGATCAGTATTTAGGTAGGTAGATCAGTAGGTTGGTAGATCAGTTGGTACGTAGATCAGTAGGTCGGTAGATCAGTAGGTTGGTAGATCAGTTGGTACGTAGATCAGTAGGGTGGTAGATCAGTATTTAGGTAGGTAGATCAGTTGGTACGTAGATCAGTTGGTACGTAGATCAGTAGGTAGGTAGATCAGTAGGTAGGTAGATCAGTATTTAGGTAGGTAGATCAGTAGGTTGGTAGATCAGTAGGTAGGTTGATCAGTATTTAGGTAGGTAGATCAGTAGGTTGGTAGATCAGTAGGTAGGTTGATCAGTAGGTAGGTAGATCAGTAGGGTGGTAGATCAGTATTTAGTGGGGGTAGATCAGTAGGTTGGTAGATCAGTTGGTACGTAGATCAGTAGGTCGGTAGATCAGTTGGTACGTAGATCAGTAGGTCGGTAGATCAGTATTTAGGTAGGTAGATCAGTTGGTACGTAGATCAGTTGGTACGTAGATCAGTAGGTAGGTAGATCAGTTGGTAGGTAGATCAGTATTTAGGTAGGTAGATCAGTAGGTTGGTAGATCAGTAGGTAGGTTGATCAGTATTTAGGTAGGTAGATCAGTAGGTAGGTTGATCAGTAGGGTGGTAGATCAGTACTTAGGTAGGTAGATCAGTAGGTTGGTAGATCAGTTGGTACGTAGATCAGTAGGTAGGTAGATCAGTAGGGTGGTAGATCAGTACTTAGGTAGGTAGATCAGTAGGTTGGTAGATCAGTTGGTACGTAGATCAGTAGGTTGGTAGATCAGTAGGGTGGTAGATCAGTAGGTTGGTAGATCAGTAGGGTGGTAGATCAGTACTTAGGTAGGTAGATCAGTAGGTTGGTAGATCAGTACTTAGGTAGGTAGATCAGTAAGTAGGTAGATGATCAGTAGGTTGGTAGATCAGTAGGTCGGTAGATCAGTAGGGTGGTAGATCAGTACTTAGGTAGGTAGATCAGTAGGTTGGTAGATCACTTGGTACGTAGATCAGTAGGTAGGTAGATCAGTAGGTTGGTAGATCAGTACTTAGGTAGGTAGATCAGTTGGTACGTAGATCAGTAGTTAGGTAGATCAGTAGGTAGGTAGTTCAGTAGGGTGGTAGATCAATATTTAGGTGGGTAGATCAGTAGGTAGGTAGATCAGTAGGTTTGTAGTGTCATGTTTCATGCTCTTTTCATGAAAGTTATTTAAGATGTATTTTGGTAGGGGTGGATGTCAGCCTTAATGTGGGAACAGATCTCCCAAACACACCATTTCATTTATGTGCAAAGCATGCATTTGGTTCTCAATGTGCTATATAAAGTCTTGTTAAGTTGAAGTTAACACAGTTGAACTTCATGCTGTCAAGGGAGATCTAAGGAGAAGGCCTTTTTTGTGAGTACGTTTCTGGTTTCTTTAGCAAAACTAAATAAGTAAATTTATCACTTGGTGTTGAGGATTATGAAAATATTTGTCTTTGAACATTGTTACTCGCAGACACTTTGGGTAGCATTTTTGGTGTTATTATTTTAAGAATGATATTGTGTTAGATGTGTTGACACGACATGTTATGGTTGTCACCACGTGCCTAGCGAGTAGGTATCTATTATTTCAGAATGGGGGAAAATTGCTCCCAGTTCTGGTTTTCGTATTCAAGAGTTCATCAAGATATAAGGCAGTACTACACTATTCTGGACGACAACATACAGAGCTGTTACACATCGTATACAGGATTACATCCATGGACTATTTTGTTATGGACATTCTGTGTTTATGGACCATCAGTGAACTCGTGTGTACTTTTGACTGTTTTTTGCCTCACCATCTGGATGTGATTGGATTTATATTTGTGCTGATTAGTACAAGATGCCCTGATTACCTATATTATCTTGAGAATGTCACTGTTTCATGCTACTGTTTGTGAAGTGAGGTTGTGATGTAATAAACATATGTGGCCTAAACAGGTTTTATTTTCCATTTGTAGTAATATGCGCTGAATATCCATTGGGTCTACTTTTGATTTGTGACACGTAGATCAATATTTAGGTAGGTAGATAAGTAGGTAGGTAGATCAGTAGGTTGGTAGATCAGTAGGTTCGTAGATCAGTAGGTTGGTAGATCAGTATTAAGGTAGGTAGATCAGTAGGTAGGTAGATCAGTAGGTAGGTTGATCAGTATTTAGGTTGGTAGATGAGTATTTAGGTTGGTAGATAAGTATTTAGGTTGGTAGATCAGTATTTAGGTTGGTTCATCAGTAAGTAGGTTGGTTGGTAGATCAGTAGGTAGGTATATCTATTGGTTGGAAGATGAGTAGGTAGGTAGATCAGTATTTAGGTTGGTAGATCTGTAGGTCGGTAGATCAGTAGGTAGGTATATCTATTGGTTGGAAGATGAGTAGGTAGGTAGATCAGTATTTAGGTTGGTAGATCAGTAGGTAGGTAGATCAGTATTTAGGTAGGTAGATCAGTATTTAGGTAGGTAGATCAGGAAGTAGGTAGATCAGTAGGTTGGTAGATCAATATTTAGGTTGGTAGATCAGTAGGTAGGTAGATCAGTAGGTAGGAAGATCAGTATTTAGGTTGGTAGATCCGTATATATGTTGGTAGATCAGTAAGTAGGTAGGTTGGTAGATCAGTAGGTAAGTAGATCAGTAGGTTGGTAGATCAGTCGGTAGGTTGGTAGATTATTAGGTAGGTTGAAGATCAGTAGGTAGGTAGATGAGTAGGTAGGTAGATGAGTAGGTAGGTAGATGAGTAGGTAGGTAGTTAAGCAGGTATGTAGATCAGTATTTAGGTTGGTAGATCAGTAGGTAGGTAGATGAGTAGGTAGGTTGGTAGATGAGTAGGTAGATAGATCAGTAAGTAGGTTGGTAGATCAGGAGGTTAGTAGATCAGTAGGTCGGTAGGTTGGTAGGAGATTAGGTAGGTAGATGAGTATGTAGGTAGATCAGTAGGTTCGTAGGTCAGTATGTAGGTTAATAATACATTAGTAGGTAAGTATGTAGGTAGATCAGTATGTTGGTAGATTAGTAGGTAGATCTCAATAGTTGACCTACATCAGATAGAAGTGTATACATGTTAGTAAAACGCACAATGATGGAGGTATATAAATGTTGGTATCATACTTATTGATGGAGGTATATAAATGCTGGTATTATACTTAGTGATGGAGGTCTATAAATTTTGGTATCATCCTTAATGATGGAGGTCTATAAATGCTGGTATCATACTTAGTGATGGAGGTCTATAAATGCTGGTGTCATGCTTAATGATGGAGGCATATTAATGCTGGTATCATACTTAGTGATGGAGGTATATAAATGCTGGTATCATACTTAGTGATGGAGGTCTATAAATGCTGGTATCATACTTAGTGATGGAGGTATATAAATGCTGGTATCATACTTAGTGATGGAGGGATATAAATGCTGGTCTCATACTTATTGATGGAGGTATATAAATGCTGGTATCATACTTAGTGATGGAGGGATATAAATGCTGGTCTCATCCTTAGTGATGGAGGTCTATAAATGATGGTGTCATGCTTAATGATGGAGGCATATTAATGATGGTATCATACTTAGTGATGGAGGTTTATAAATGATGGTATCATACTCAGTGATGGAGGTTTATAAATGATGGTATCATACTCAGTGATGGAGGTATATAAATGCTGGTATCATACTTAGTGATGGAGGTATATAAATGATGGTATCATACTCAGTGATGGAGGTATATAAATGATGGTATCATACTTAGTGATGGAGGTCTATAAATGCTGGTATCATACTTAGTGATGGAGGCAAAAAAATGCTGGTATCATACTCAGTGATGGAGGTATATAAATGCTGGTATCATACCTAGAGATTGATGTCTATAAATGATGGTATCATACTCAGTGATGGGGGCATATAAATGCTGGTATCATACTTACTAATGGACATCTATAAATAATGGTATCATACTTAGTGATGGAGGCATATTAATGATGGTATCATACTTAGTGATGGGGGCATATAAATGCTGGTATCATACTTACTAATGGACATCTATAAATAATGGTATCATACTTAATGATGGAGGCATATTAATGATGGTATCATACTTAGTGATGGAGGTTTATAAATGCTGGTATCATACTTAGTGATGGAGGTCTATAAATGCTGGTATCATACTTAGTGATGGAGGTATATAAATGATGGTATCATACTTAGTGATGGAGGGATATAAATGCTGGTCTCATCCTTAGTGATGGAGGTCTATAAATGATGGTGTCATGCTTAATGATGGAAAAACATAAATGCTGGAATCATACTTTTTGAGGTAGGTGGCCAGGAAGAATTGGTCTAGTTTAAGAACAGATGCCAAAACAGAAGAGAAAAATACCTACTTGTGAGATGCCACAGAACAGGTAGCTGGTACTCCTATTGGTAGCCGAGATAATGGTATAGGTCCCCATATCTGTTGCACATTCTCTGGCATGATACATGTTTCATACTGGCCCACAACCAACTTGAAAACAGACACTCCACGTGTTGGTGTAGGAATACTTAAACTACACTGGGCAGTTGCCTCACTCCCAATGTTGATCTTCAGATCTGTTGAAAGACCCTTTGAATCTAGATCCTGAACCACTTTCTTCAGGTCAAACCAACCCCTCCCAAGATCCTTTTTACCACTGAAACAGAATACTCCTTCCTTTTGACACAGATCTGCACAGATTTTATGATTGAATTTAGTGTCAAAAGAAAAATTCTTCATAACCTTGTATCCTCTTTCAAACTTAGTCCTGAAACCGCGCAGGACAGTAATAGTGTCCTCAACACTGAGACCAAAACCAAAATTTTGATACCCAGTTCGGTACCAGAGATGAAGTTTTAGCTTTTTGCCATCTGATATGTAACCATCCATGACAACCTTTTCCAGTAGAATGTCAGTCTTCTTTGTAGCGATCATATTCACATCATCCTTAGAAAGATTGTGCAGTTTCTTCTGAGGTGGCTCCCCACGGTACATGGCTCCAGTTAGTGCAAAGTTCTGCTGGAAAGTTCTTTTCCAAACCACTCTAGTTTGAGCATCACACTTGTTAAGTTTTGATCCTGGACTCCTATCATTTACAGAGTCATCGTGGTCAAATATTTGACCAATTAGATTGAGGGTATCTCTGGCATAGATGCGTGGATGGAGTTGATGTGTGTGCCAGATGAGATCCATGTCATAGCAGGGTACTAGGAACATTCTTGGGTGATGTTTCTTTGCATACAGAAACTGTTTATATCTCATTACACAGCTCTTGAGGAATTTCTCATCCTGGTAATGGGGCAGGGAGACCTGGTAGTAGAACACTGTCTGTCGGAGTGCAGCTGCCGCTATGTCATATGTAAACTGTGACTTAAAGTGGGGCTCAACATTAACATGATCATTCTGACAGACATGAAAAGGGATGTGTGGGTACTCATCCTCCCACACCGTCTGAGCAAGGTCCACAGCATCTTCTCGGTCAGTTCGGGACAACAGTCGATGGTCAATCACCATGCCGACTATATGGAGACAGTCCAGCTTGTACTTCAATGGGCAAAGTAAGTGACAGTGCCATACCCACTCAATGTCAACAGGCGCAGAGAGAATTTGATCTGAATGTTTGGCACACAAAGGAAGCCAGTACTTCTCATATCTTTGAATTGCATAATCTAACACAGGACCTGTGTGATGAAGACCCACTTGCTGTGCAGCAACTCTGAGAAAGTCAATTTGATACTTGGCAGCCATGAGTAAGTTGAGAGAATCATCAAGTGTCACACTGCTGGCAGTGAATTCTGGGATAGGGGGCTGGGGATGATGACCCAGAGCGAACAGGGGCTGTGGCATTTGCAAATGCTGACACTGGTGGAAGGAGGTGGATACTTGATGAGGGCACAGTTTTATGGATTGAGGACAGTGGAAGCACCTGTGCTGGGTTTGGAGACACAGCATCTGAAGGTGGGTGCGGGTAGTTTGATACTGGGGGAGGACTGGTGAGTGGCACATGGTGATGGACGGGGGCAGTAATACACTCTGGGTAGAGACCAGGTCCATGCCTTATTGGAAGGAGGCTTGCAGTTTGTTGGATAGGCTCTGGTGATTCTAGGACTGTCAGATCTGGAGCTGAGGCATGAACGAAGGCAGACTCAAGTCCTAGCGGTGGTGCGGAGGAGTCTCCTGGATAAGGGGGGCAATATGTTTTCCAATCTAGGAGCTGATGCATTCATAAATGCTGAAGATGAAGATATGGAGAGGGCAGATGAAGAGCCTGACCATGGCACAGAACTTGACAGAGGATGCTCAGAACTTGGCAGGAATGATTCAGATGTGGAAGGAGGCTTCTCAGTCATTATGTACTGAAATGACAAAAGATCATCTTTGATTTTTAACAGATGAAAACATGCCAAAGAAACATGTCCTCAGTACAGAATAGTTAATAGCAGCAACCTAACTGTGAGCAAGTTTTTAAGCAGTTTTAAGCAATATACCTCAGTGGGGAGCACGTACAATTTCATCATTCACTTGTGACAAAAAATAACTAAAAGCATTGTATCAATTATATGTGGCCTTGCCCTTGTTGGCTGGTACAGTGGTGATGTCCTTGTCATTGTGTATGTTGCTGATAGCTGGTTTTTTGGCAGCTGCCAGGTTGGGTGGTTGTGGGCTGGCTTTGGCAAGGATATCAGTAATCTGGTGACATAGGTAGTCAATTTTGCAATCAACCCAGAGGCAAGGAAGCAAAATTGACTACCTATGAAGTAGACTAACACCGAGAAATCCACTTGCAACACCTCAACCAACATCACCCCATATCCAGTTCACCTTACAAACAGACAAGCCATGACCCCTACCACAGAAATCCAGCACCTTGCCCGGTTTCCAGGCAGTTTAACCACTACCCACCCAAGCTTGTTGACAATACTATCAGCACCACCCTTCTCCGACCAGCTGCCAACAAACCTGAACCAGCACCCATCTGTACATCACTCCCTTCAGAGGAAAGAGTGAGTGAGTGAGTGAGTTGTTTTACGCCGCTTTTAGCAATATTCCAGCAATATCACGGCGGGGGACACCAGAATTCAGAGGAAAGAGCTGCCACCACATCACCTGTTTCCTGAAGTGACAAGCTGGCATGGAAACCTACACTAATACTACAGTCCAACTGAATGTAAATGGCAGGAACACCTCTAAACAACAAGAACCCAAAGGTGCTGTCTTTAAAATCATCAACGACTGTGGCGAGAACTACGTAAGTGAAACTTACCATCACATAAAATCAGCATCAATGAATACCTAAAATCTACCACAACAGCCTTCTTACACATCATCAACTGTCCTAAAAATAACATCAAGTGGGACAAAGTAGAAATATTATCAAAACACCTCCAAAACCTCGAAAAGAAAACTAGCAGAAGCAGTTCAAATATGCCCACATAAGCCCCCAATTAACAGAGATAATGGATATCTCATCCCATCTGAACTGATAAAAACAACAGAACAGACCACTCCACTCTTCATTGCTAATTAATCTTATCATCATCATTATCATCCCTCTTGTTCTTGTGGTTATTTTAACGAAGATCCAATTCACTATTTCTCTTTATTGTTATTATGTTTTATGGATTAAAAATTGTATGCAGCAGAGAGGGTTTGGATGATCCTGGCACAGTCGGGCTGGTAAGGCTCATCATCAGCTCACGGTCCTTGCTCCCCTACACGCAGCCCAGACAGCAATATGGGACTTCTCCCAGGAAACGCTGCCTAGTCGAACACACCAAGAACTTTCCGGAGAATATGTAGACTCCTCAACACTGCAGCCTTCTGCAATACCCAGAGTGTCAGATGGGCTGTGCTCCCGGTGGAGAACCCAGGCACTCTCATGATCTGCGCCAAGAGATCAGGAGGTACCAAACCAAGGGCACCAAGAACAGTGGGGAGCCTGACGACAATGTACTTTGGATGCAAGCAAGACATTTCAAATGTGAGGTCTGCATTTTCCATGATGCCCTGGACATGTTCAGGGTCATACCATTGATGGACCTCGGAGTCAAAGCCACAGGCATGGCAGACACAGTAGTAGAAGCAACGAGCCATGCCATCATGTCTTTTAATGCATTGTTTGTGCCAAGGAAGGGCATCCACTGACATATTAATTGCAAAGTCGACATTTCATATTGGTGTTTTCCTTAAGAATACCGCCGTGATGTTGCTGGAATATTGCTAAAAGCGGTGTAAAACCAAACTCAGTCAGTCTTTAAGAATCACATTTTGGCGATTGTGAGCAGGAAGCGACTGGTCCTGAGCAGCCAAAAAGAAAGCCCTCAGCATGCTCAGTTTCCTATTTAAGACCAGCTGATAGACTGCTATTCTGTCCCACACACTGCATGTACACACGAGGAAATGGTTTCTCAGAAAGTTTCTCCACAAATGACCAACTCTGGGCAGACTGGGTGAAGGACTTCACCTGGTTTACTCTTATCGCTATACCGTCCAACAGTACATGGCATCCACAAAATCAACCTCAAATTGCAAATTTTGTCCAACAACCTTGGCACGCTTAAAACAGCTGTGGAATTCCTTGCTTTTATCATGAGTCTTGACATGCATCACACACTAAAATTCTATGTCCAGGGCTGTCCTGTCATACACAATATATATACTCCCTGTGTCTTGGGCTGTCCTGTCATACACAATATATATACTCCCTGTGTGTAGGGCCGTCCTGTCATACACACTATATTCCCTGTGTGTAGGGCTGTCTTGTCATATACAATATATTCCCTGTGTGTAGGGCTGTCTTGTCATATACAATATATTCCCTGTGTGTAGGGCTGTCTTGTCATATACAATATATTCCCTGCGTGTAGGGCTGTCTTGTCATATACAATATATTCCCTGTGTGTAAGGCTGTCCTGTCATACACCATATATTCCCTGTGTGTAGGGCTGTCTTGTCATACACCATATATTCCCTGTGTGTAAGGCTGTCCTGTCATACACCATATATTCCCTGTGTGTAGGGCTGTCCTATCATACGCCATATATTCCCTGTGTGTAGGGCTGTCTTGTCATACACCATATATTCCCTGTGTGTAGGGCTGTCTTGTCATATACAATATATATACTCCCTGTGTGCAGGGCTGATAGTGAGTATCTATAGTGTGTATTGTGTTTGATAGTGAGTCGCCATTTGGGGCAAGCCTGATGGGTACAAGAAACTTTGCTATCAGCCTGTCATCTGGGAAGTTGGGAACTGTACAACTGGTATTTCCAACAAGGAAAGGCAGTAGACATCAAGGCTATGTCATCTGGGAAGTTGGGAACTGTACAACTGGTATTTCCAACAAGGAAAGGCAGTAGACATCAAGGCTATGTCATCTGGGAAGTTGAGAACTGTACAACTGGTATTTCCAACAAGGAAAGGCAGTAGACATCAAGGCTATGTCATCTGGGAAGTTGGGAACTGTACAACTGGTATTTCCAACAAGGAAAGGCAGTAGACATCAAGGCTATGTCATCTGGGAAGTTGGGAACTGTACAACTGGTATTTCCAACAAGGAAAGGCAGTAGACATCAAGGCTATGTCATCTGGGAAGTTGGGAACTGTACAACTGGTATTTCCAACAAGGAAAGGCAGTAGACATCAAGGCTATGTCATCTGGGAAGTTGGGAACTGTACAACTGGTATTTCCAACAAGGAAAGGCAGTAGACATCAAGGCCATGGCTATTCTGCTTACAATAGACAGCATTCCTAGAATGTTTTTTCTCTTAATAATCAGCGGGTCTACTTAATTATAGCAACATCTGTTACCGCCATATAATGCTTTCAACAACGATGAAACTGGATCTGCTGCCGCGAGCGTGTGGCGATAGCTGGAGGTAAACAAATTAGTACGAGCTTGTGGTACTAGACTAGTAGTGGGGAACATAATTCTTGAACTAAGTTGGAGGCTGTTTACGCGGACATTCAGCAAATACTGTTAGTCACACTGTCTATTTATAACAATGATTAGCTCTACTGCAGTACACACCGAACCCATAGGCCGTTCACTGTGGCAATTGTCATGCAAACAATACCTGATATGCAGATTCAACAAGACCTAAAAAAACACAAGACTTGTGACTTAGTCCGTGTTGAACGAGACCTTGTCGAGTGTGTCACCATTGGTAGCTAGTCAGCCGGTCCATTTACCTACCTTGTCCGTATTTCACATGGTATCTCCAACAATAACGGGGGAAGTGGATGCCGAGCGAACCCCGCCGATCGTGAACTTGACCTGGCTGTGACACAGCACCAGTTTGCCCTGCTTTGTTTATTGTCGAAAGGCAGCGAGGTCACGCCCATGTGGTACGCAATAGCAAAGGGAGGTCACTCTGATGTCATTTGGTCTCCTGCTGCTGTGACATAATTTTCGACGTGCTATGTTAGTTGAATAACGAAGATATTAACCGGAGTGAATCTCTATGTTAATGTAAACCACGTTGTTTGTGGGTCTTAAAAACAATCGCAATACTTGCAAGTGGGGCATGTCGTGGGTACAGGGGCAGATATATAGGGAGGGGTGTAGAGTGTACAGGTGGAGATATATAGGGAGGGGTGTAGAGGGTACAGGTGGATATATATAGAGAGGGGTGTAGAGGGTACAGGTGGATATATATAGAGAGGGGTGTAGAGTGTACAGGTGGAGATATATAGGGAGGGGTGTAGAGGGTACAGGTGGAGATATAAAGGGAGGGGTGTAGTTGGTACTGCATGGTTGAGATATATGGGGAGGGGTGTAGTGGGTACAGGTGGAGATATATAGGGAGGGGTGTAGAGGGTACAGGTGGAGATATATAGGGAGGGGTGTAGTTGGTACTGCATGGTTGAGATATATGGGGAGGGGTGAAGTAGGTACAGGTGGAGACATATAGGGAGAGGCGAAGTGGGTACAGGTGGAGATATATATGGAGGGTGAAGTGGGTACAGGTGGAGATATCTAGGGAGGGGTGTAGAGGGTACAGGTCGACATATATAGGAAGGGGTGAAGTGGGTACAGGTGGAGATATCTAGGAAGGGGTGAAGTGAGTACAGGTGGAGATATATAGGGAGGGGTGTAGAGGGTACAGGTGGAGATATATAGGAAGGGGTGTAGAGGGTACAGGTGGAGACATATAGGGAGGGGTGTAGAGGGTACAGGTGGAGATATATAGGGAGGGGTGAAGTGGGTACAGGTGGAGATATATAGGGTGGGGTGAAGTGGGTACAGATGGAGACATATAGGGAGGGGTGTAGAGGGCACAGGTAGAGATATATATAAGGAGGGGTGAGTTGGGTACAGGGGAGATATATAGGGAGGGGTGTAGAGTGTACAGGTGGAGATATATATAGGGAGGGGTGAAGTGGGTACAAGGGGAGATATAAAGGTAGTGGTGAAGTGGGTACAGGTGGAGATATATAGGGAGCGGTAAAGTGGGTACAGGTGGAGATATATAGGTAGTGGTGAAGTGGGTACAGGTGGAGAAATATAGGGAGGGGTGAAGTGGGTACAGGTGGAAAATATATAGGAAGGGGTGATGTGGGTACAGGGGGAGACATATAGGGAGGGGTGTAGAGGGTACAGGTTGAGATGTAGGGAGGGGTGAAGTGGGTACAGGGGGAGACATATAGGGAGGGTGTAGAGGGTACAGGTTGAGATATAGGGAGGGGTGAAATGGGTACAGGGGGAGACATATAGGGAAGTGGGTACAGGGGGAGATATAAAGGTAGGGATGAAGTGGGTACAGGTGGAGATATATAGGGATGAGTGAAGTGGGTACAGTGGGAGACATATAGGGAGGGGTGTAGAGGGTACAGGTGGAGATAGGGAGGGGTTAAGTGGGTACAGGGGAAGATATAAAGGTAGACGTGAAGTGGGTACAGGTGGAGATATAAAGGTAAGGGTGAAGTGGGTAAAGGTGGTGGCATATAGGAGGGTGAAGTGGGTAGAAGGGGAGATATATAGGGAGTGATGTTGGTACAGTTGGAGATATATAAGGAGGGGTGAAGTGGGTACAGGTAGAGATATATAGGGAGGGTTGAAGTGGGTACAGGTGGAGATATATAGGGAGGGGTGAAGTGGGTACAGGTGGAGATATATAGGAAGGGGTGAAGTGGGTTCAGGTGGAGACATATAGCAAGGGGTGTAGAGGGGTACAGGTGGAGATATAGGGAGGGTGTAATGGGTACAGGGTATATATATAGGGAGGGGTGGTGAAGTGGGTACAGGTGGAGATATATAGGAAGGGGTGGAAGTGGGTACAGGTGGAGATATATAGGGGGAGGGTGGCAGAGGGTGCTGGTTGGGAGTCATATAGGGGGGAAGTGAGAGTGAGTGGGTACAGGTGGAGATAAAGGGAGGGTGTAATGGGTACAGGTGTGTATATATATAGGGAGGGGTGTAGAGGGTACAGGTGGATATATAAGGGAGGGGTGTTGAGGTACAGGTGGGTTATAAAGGGAGGGTGAAGTGCGTACAGGTGGGAATGTCAAGGGTGAAGTGGGTACAGGTGGAGATATAGCAAAGGGGTGGAGGAGTGGGTACAGGGGGAGGGGGAAGAGGTGGGTACAGGTTGAGGAATGGGATGGGGGTGGAAGTGGGTACAGGTGGATATAAGGGAGGGGTGGAAGTGGGTACAGGTGGGGATATAGGAAGGGTTAGAGAGTGGGTACATGTGGGAACATATAGGGAGGGTGTAGAGGGTACAGGTGTGGAGAAATGGGAGGGAGGGTGTAGAGGTACAGGTGGGGAGGAGACGGGTTAAGTTTGTACAGGTGGGATATAGGAAGGGGTGAAGTGGGTTCAGGTGGGAACAGCATGAGGGTGTAGAGGGTACAGGTGGAGATATAGGGAGGGTGTAATGGGTACAGGGTGTATATAAAGGGGAGGGTGTAGAGGGTACAGGTAGAGATATAAGGGAGGGTTGGAGGTGGGTACAGGTGGGGAGATATGAGGGAGGGTGAAGTGGGTACAGGTGGAGATATAGGGGAGGGATGGAGAGTGGGTACAGGTGCAGATATAGGTGAGGGTGAAGTGGGTACAGGTGGAGATCTCGGGAAGGGGTGGGGTGGGGTACATGTGGAGATATAGGGGAGGGGTGTAGAGGGTACTGGTTGGAGTCATATATGGGGAAGTGAAGTGGGTACAGGTGGGGATATAAGGGAGGGGTGTAATGGGTAAAGGTGTATATATAGGGAGGGGTGTAGAGGTACAGGTGTATAGGGAGGGGTGTAGAGGGGTACAGGTGGATATATAGGGAGGGTGTTGAGGGTACAGGTGGGTTTGGTGAGTGAGGTGGTGCAGTGGGTACAGGGGGGAGGTGCAGGGGACTCGTGAGAGTGGGTACAGGGGGATATAAAGGGAAGGGGGGGAGTGGGTACAGGTGGGAATATAAGGGATTGGTGAAGTGGAGGTACAAGGGGAGATAAAGGTAGGGGTGGGTGAGTAGAGGTGGAGATGTGGGAAGGAAGGGTGAAATGGGTACAGGTGGAACATGGGGGGAGGGTGTAGAGGGTACAGGTGGAGATATAGGGGAGGGTTTAGGTGGGTACAGAGGAGGGAGATAAAGGTAGGGGTGAAGTTTTTTACAGGTGGAATGTTAGAAAGGGTGAAATGGATTTACAGGGGGGACATAAAGGGAGGGGTGTAGAGCGCCACAGGTGAAGATGGGGCAGGGGAGGGTAGGGTGGAAATGGGGAACAGGTGGAGATAAAGGTAGGGGTGGGAGGTGGGTGCAGGGGGACATAGGGGTAGGAAGTGGGGAGGTGGGTTTTGTGGGTGATGGGCAGGCAGGTGGGAATGGGGTGCAGGTGGAGATATGGGGAGGGGTGAGGTGGGTACAAGGGGAGAAATACAGGGGAGAAATAAAGGTATGGGTGAGGTGGGTACAGGTGGGAGGAAGGGGTTAAGTGGGTACATGTGGGGAGACATCGGGGAGGGTGTAGAGGTTACAGGTGTAGATAGGGGAGGGTGTAGAGGGTACAGGTGGAGATATAGGGAGGATTAAGTTAGGTACAGGTGGAGAATATAGGAAGGGTAAGAAGTGGGTTCAGGTGGAACTCTCGGGAAGGGGTGGAAGTGGGTACAGGTGGAGAGATGAGGGAAGGTGAGAAGTGGAGTACAGGTGGGGTTTCTCTCGGGGGAAGGGATAAGAGTGAGGTTCAGGTGGGGCAAGGGGGAGGGTGTATAGGGTACAGGTGGAGACAAAGGGGGAGGGGTGTAGAGGTACAGGTGGAGGATGGGGGAGGGTTAGAAGTGGGTACAGGGGAAGATAAAGGTGGGCGTGAAGTGGGTACAGGTGGAGATAAAGGTAAGGGGTGGGGAGTGGGTAAAGGTGGTGGGAGGAGGGTGGGGGTGGGTGAAGGGGATATAAAGGGGTGATGTTGGGTACAGTTGGGAGGAGGGGTGGGGAGTGGGTACAGGTAGAGAATATAAGGGGAGGGTTAGGAAGTGGGTACAGGTGGGAGATAGGGAGGTGTGAAGTGGGGTACAGGTGGAGATAGGGAGGGGGATGGGTGGGTACAGGTGCAGATATAGGGGAGGGTGGAGTGGGTACAAGAGGGGATAAAGGCAGGGGTGAAGTGGGTACAGGTGGGAGATGCAGGTGAAGGTGAAGTGGGTACAGGTGGGAGGAAGGGGTGGGGAGTGGGTACAGGTGGGGAGATATAGGGGAGGGGTGTAGAGGGTACTGGTTGAGGTCATATAGGGGGGTGGGAGTGGGTACAGGTGGAGAGATATAGGGGGGATGGGTGTAATGGGTACAGGTGTATATATATATAGGGAGGGTGTAGAGGGTACAGGTGGATATATATAAGGGGAGGGTGTTGAGGGTACAGGTGTTGGTTGCAAGGGAGGGTGAGAGGTGGGTACAGGTGGGAGACAAGGGGTGTGAAGTGGGTACAGGTGGAGATGCAAGGGGTGGGAGGTGGGTACAGGGGGAGATAAGGGGAAGGGTGGAAGTGGGTACAGGTTGGATATACTGAGGATGGGGTGGGGAAGTGGGTACAGGTGGAGATGCGGGGGAGGTGTGAAGTGGGTACAGGTGGAGATGGGAAAGGGTTAGAGAGGTGGGTACATGTGGAACATATAGGGGAGGGTGTAGAGGGTACAGGTGTGTGGATATGGGGAGGGTGTAGAGGTACAGGTGGAGATAAAGGGACGGGTTAAAGTTTGTACAGGTGGGGATATAGGAAGGGTGAGAAGTGGGTTCAGGTGGGAACATATAGCAAAGGGTGTAGAGGGTACAGGTGGGAATGGGAGGGGTGTAATGGGTACAGGTGTATATAAGGGGAGGGGTGTAGAGGGTACAGGTAGAGATAAATAAGGGAGGGTTGGGGAGTGGGTACAGGTGCATAGGGGGAGGGGTGGTGGAGTGGGTACAAGGGGGAGATAAAGGCAGGGGTGGAGAGTGGGTACAGGTGGGAATGGGAAGGGGTAGGTAGGGGTGGGAAGTGGGGTACAGGTGGAGATAGGGGAGGGGAAGGGGTGAGGAGTGGAGTACAGGTGGTGGATATGGGGAGGGGTGTAGAGGTGTACTGGTTGGGGTCATACAGGGGGGAGTGGAGGAGTGGGTACAGGTGGGATATAGTAGGTGGAAGGGATAGGGGGAGAGTGGGTTGAGGTGGGGAGATATAAGGGAAAGGGAGGGTGTAGGGTACAGGTGGGGGAGTAAGAGGGAGGGTGTAGAGGTACAGGTGGGGATATAAGGGAGGGGGTTTAGAGTGGGTTCAGGTGGGAGAGGTGCAGGTGGGAAGGAGTAGAAGGTGGGTACAGTGGGAGGATACAGTGGGGAGATATAGGGTGTAGAGGGTACAGGTGGAGATATAGGGAGGGAGGGTTAAAGTGGGTACAGGGGAAGATAAAGGTGGGCAGTAGAAGTGGGTACAGGTGGAGATATAAAAGGTAAGGTGAGAGTGGGTAAAGGTGAGGTGGCATATGGGGAGGGTGAAATGGGTAGAAGGGGAGATATAGGGGAGGTGATGTTGGGTACAGTAAGGAGGAGGAGGGGGTGGGAGTGGGTACAGGTAGAGATGATAGGGGAGGGTTAAGGGAGTGTGGGTACAGGTGGAGATATAGGGAGGGGGTGAAGTGGGTACAGGTGGGAGATAAGGGAGGGTGGGTGGGTACAGGTGCAGATATAGGGAGGGTGAAGTGGGTACAAAGGGGAGATAAAAAGGGGGTGGGGTGGGTACAGGTGGGGAGATGCTATAGTGAGGTGGAAGTGGGTACAGGTGGAGATATAAAGGAAGGGGTGGAAGTGGGTACAGGTGGAGATATATAGGGAGGGGTGTAGAGGGTACTGGTTGAGTCATATAGGGGGAAGTGAAGTGGGTACAGGTGGAGATATATAGGGATGGGTGTATTGTGGGTACAGGTGTATATATAGGGAGGGTGTAGAGGGTACAGGTGGATGCAGGGGGGAGGGTGTTGAGGGGTACAGGTGGGTTATAAGGAGGGTGAGGAGTTGGGTACAGGTGGGATATAAGGGAAGGGTAGTGAAGTGGGTACAGGTGGGAATGCAAAGGGGTGAAGTGGGTACAGGGGAGATATAGGGGAAGGGTGAAGTGGGTACAGGTTGGGAATGTCTCAATAGGATGGGGTGGGAGAGTGGGTACAGGTGGAGATAAAGGGAGGGTGAAGTGGGTACAGGTGGGGATAGGAAGGGTTGGAAGTGGGTACATGTGGAGACATATAGGGGAGGGTGTAGAGGGTACAGGTGTGGATGGGGGAGGGGTGTAGAGGGTACAGGTGGAGATAAAGGGACAGGTTAAGTTTGTACAGGTGGAGATAAGGAAGGAGGGGTGAAGTGGGTTCAGGTGGGAGACATAGCAAAGGGGTGTAGAGGGTACAGGTGGGGAGATAGGGAGGGAGGGTGTAATGGGTACAGGTGTATATGGCAAGGGAGGGGTGTAGAGAGGTACAGGTAGAGATAAATAAAGGGAGGGTTAAGGTGGGTACAGGTGGGGATGCATAGGGAGGGTGAGAGTGGGTACAGGTGGAGAATAAAGGCAGGGGGTGAGGTGGGTACAGGTGGAGATGGGGAAGGGGTGGGGAGTGGGTACAGGTGGATATATAGGGAAGAGGGGTGAGAGTGGGTCAGGTGGGTGGTATAGGGGAGGGGTGTAGGGGTGCTGGTTGAGGTCATGCAGGGGGGGGTGGAAGTGGGTACAGGTGGAGATATATAGGGAGGGTGTAATGGGTACAGGTGATATATATAGGGAGGGTGTAGAGGGTACAGGTGGATATAAGGGGAGGGTGTTGAGGGTACAGGTGGGTTGCAGTGGTGAGGTGGTGCAGTGGGTACAGGGGAGAGGTGCAGGGACTCGTGAGAGTGGGTACATGTGGAGATAAAGGAAGGGGTGAGAGTGGGTACAGGTGGAGATATAGGGAGGGTTAGAAGAGGGTACAGGTGGAGATATAAAGGGATTGGTGAAGTGAGTACAAGGGGGAGATAAAGGTAGGGTTGGTTGGTAAGAGGTGGGAGATGTATAGGGAAGGGGTGAAATGGGTACAGGTGGAGACATGGGGGAGGGTGTAGAGGGTACAGGTGGATATAAGGGGAGGGTTAAGTGGGTACAGAGAGAGAGATAAAGGTGAGTGGTGGAAGTGGGTACAGGTGGAGATATTTAGAAAAGGGTGGAGAAATGGGTACAGGGGGGACACATATGGGGAGGGTGTAATGGGGCGCACAGGTGAAGATATAGGGAGGGGTGGGAAATGGGTACAGGTGGAGATAAAGGTAGGGGTGGAGAAGTGGGTACAGGGGGACATAAAGGTAGGGGGTGGGAGTGGGATTATTTTGTGGGTGATAGGCAGGTGTGGAATAGGGTACAGGTAGAGATATAGGGGAGGGGTGGGGGGTACAAGGGGAGAAATAAAGGTATGGATGAGAAATGGGTACAGGTGGGACATATAGGGAGGGGTGTAGAGGGTACAGGTGGATATAGGGAGGGGTTAAGTGGGTACAGAGGAAGATATAAAGGTAGGGGTGAAGTGGGTACAGGTGGAGATATTTAGAAAAGGGTGGGAAATGGGTACAGGGGGGACATATAGGGAGGAGGTGTGTAGGGGCGCACAAGGTGAAGATATATAGGGAGGGGTGTAATGGGTACAGGTGGAGATATCAAGGTAGGGGGTGGAGGTGGGTGCAGGGGGACATATAAAGGTAGATGGGGTGGAAGTGGGTAGTTTTGCAGGGGTGATATAGGCAGGTGTGAATAGGGTACAGGTAGAGATATGGGAGGGTGGAAGTGGGTACAAGGGGAGAAATAAAAGGTATGGATGGAGAGTGGGTACAGGTGGAGATGCCGGGAAGGGTTAAAGTGGGTATGTGGGGACATATAGGGAGGGTGTAGAGGGTACAGGGTGTAGATATGGGGGAGGGTGTAAGGGGTACAGGTGGAGATATAAGGGGGAGGGATTAAAGTGGGTAGGTGGAGAATGGGGGAAGGGGTGAAGTGGGTTCAAGGTGGAGAACATAAGGGAAGGGGTGAGAGTGGGTACAGGTGGGAGGATGCCAGGAAGGAAGTGAAGTAAAGGAGTACAGGTGGGGAACATGGGAAGAAGGATGAGAGTGGGTTCAGGTGGGGGACATATAGGGAGGGGTGTAGAGGGTACAGGTGGGGTTTCTCAAGGGAGGGTGTAGAGGGTACAGGTGGAGATATAGGGAGGGGTTAAGTGGGTTCAGGTGGAGACATATAGGAAGGAGTGAAGTGGGTACAGTGGGATACATATAGGGAGGGGTGTAGAGGGTACAGGTGGAGATATAGGGAGGGGTTAAGTGGGTACAGGGGAAGATATAAAGGTAGACGTGAAGTGGGTACAGGTGGAGATATAAAGGTAAGGGTGAAGTGGGTAAAGGTGGTGGCATATAGGAGGGTGAAGTGGGTAGAAGGGGAGATATATAGGGAGTGATGTTGGTACAGTTGGAGATATATAAGGAGGGGTGAAGTGGGTACAGGTTAAGATGCATAGGTTGGTGTGAAATGAGTACAGGTTGAGAGATATGAGGAGGGGTGAAGTGGGTATAGGTGGAGATATATACTGATGGGTGAAGTGGGTACAGGTGGAGATGTATAGTGATGAGTGGAGTGGGTACAGGGGAAGATATATGGGGAGGGGTGTAGTGGGTACACTGGGTAAAAGGCTGGGATATATAGGGTGGTGAAGTGGGTACAGGTGGAGATATTTGAAGGGAGGGTGAAATGTGGGTACAGGGGGACATATAGGGAGGGGTGTAGTGGGCACACAGGTGAAGATATAGGGGAGGGGTGAAATGGGTACAGGTGGGAGATAAAGGTAGGGGGTGGAGGGGTGGGTACAGGGGGACATAAAGGTAGGGGTGGAGAGTGGGTTTGTGGGTGATATAAGGCAGGTGTGGATAGGGTACAGGTGAGATATAGGAGGGTGAGAAGTGGGTACAAGGGGAGAAATAAAGGTATGGATGAAATGGGTACAGGTGGAGACATAGGGAGGGAGGGTGTGGGGTACAGGTGGATATAGGGAGGGTTTAAGTGGGGTACAGAGGAAGATAAAGGTAGAATTGAAGTGGGTACAGGTGGAATGTTGAAAAGAAAGGGTGAAATGGGTACAGAGGGGGAGACATATAGGGGAGGGGTGTAGAGCGCGCACAGGGGTGTAATGGGTACAGGTGAAGATATCAAGGGAGGGGTGTAATGGGTACAGGTGGAGATATCAAGGTAGAGGTGGAAGTGGATTACAGCGGGTGATGGCAGGCAGGCAGGTGTGAATAGGGTACAGGTAGAGATATATGGGAGGGTGGGGGAGGTGGGTACAAGGGGAGAAATAAAGGTATGGATGAAGTGGGTACAGGTGGAGATATATAGGAAGGGTTGAAGTGGGTACATGTGGAGACATATAGGGAGGGTGTAGAGGGTACAGGTGTAGAGATATGGGGAGGGGTGTAGAGGGTACAGGTGGAGATATAGGGAGGGATTAAGTGGGTACAGGTGGAGATATATAGGAAGGGGTGAAGTGGGTTCAGGTGGAGACATATAGGAAGGGGTGAAGTGGGTACAGGTGGAGATATATAGGAAGGGGTGAAGTGAGTACAGGTGGAGACATATAGGAAGGGATGAAGTGGGTTCAGGTGGAGACATATAGGGAGGGGTGTATAGGGTACAGGTGGAGACATATAGGGAGGGTGTAGAGGGTACAGGTGGAGATATAGGGAGGGTTAAAGTGGGTTCAGGTGGGGCATATGGGAAGGAGGTAGAAGTGGGTACAGTGGGATACAGGGGGAGGGTGTAGAGGGTACAGGTGGAGATATGGGGAGGGTTAAAGTGGGTACAGGGGAAGATAAAGGTGGGCGGTGAGTGGGTACAGGTGGAGATAAAGGTAGGGTGAAGTGGGTAAAGGTGGTGGCATATGGGAGGGTGAAGTGGGTAGAAAGGGGAGATATAGGGGGTGATGTTGGGTACGGTTGGAGATATAAGAGGAGGGTGAAGTGGGTACAGGTTAGTTAAGGAGATAGGTATGAGGAGGGTGAAGTGGGTATAGGTGGAGATATATACTGATGGGTGAAGTAGGTACAGGTGGGATGTATGAAGTGATGAGTGGGTGGGTACAGGGGAAGATATAGGGGAGGGTGTGAGTGGGTACAGGCTGAAGTGATATATAGGTGTGGTGTAGTGGGTACAGGTGGAGATATATGTAGTGAGGGGTGTGAGTGGGTACTGGTTGGGGACATATAGGGAGGGAGTGAAGTGGGTACAGGTGGATATATGGGGGAGGGGTGTGAGTGGGTACAGGTGGATATAGGGGTGGTGTAGAGGGTACAGGTGGATATAGGGGAGGGGTGTGGAGGGTACAGGTGGGAGGATATGGTGGAGTGGTGCAGTGGGTAGGGGGGGGGAGGGTGCAGGGGACTCGTGGAAGTGGGTACAGGGGGAGATATAAAGGTAGGGGTGAATTTTGTACAGGTGGAGATATATAGGGAGGGGTGAAGTGTGTACAGGTGGAGACATATAAGGAGGTTTGTAGAGGGTACAGGTGGAGATATATAGTGAGGGATTAAATGGGTACAGGGGGAGATATAAATTTAGGGGTGAAGTGGGTTCAGGTGGAGATATATAGGGAGGGGTGAAGTGGGTACAGGTGGAGATATATAGGAAGGGGTGAAATGGGTAGAAGTGGAGATATATAGGGAGTGATAATGGTACAGTTGGAGATATATAAGGAGGGGTGTACAGGGTACTGGTGGAGATGCATAGGTTGGTGTGAAACGAGTTCAGGTTGAGAGATATCGGGAGGGGTGAAGTGGGTACAGGTGGAGATATGTACTGATGGGTGAAGTGGGTACAGGTGGAGATATATAGGAATGAGTGGAGTGGGTACAGGGGGAGATATATTGGGAGTTGTGAAGTGGGTATATATGGAGATATATAAGGATCGGTGATGTGGGTACAGGTGGGATCTAGAGGGGGAGGGTGTGGTGGGTACAGACAGATATGGGAAAGTCAGAGGTGTTCCACAGGTGGGAGATAAGGGAAGGGTGAGAAGTGGGTACAGGGGATGCTGGTGAGGTGGTGAAGTGGGTACAGGTGGAGATATGCAAGGGGTGAAGTGGGTACAGGGGGAGATGGTGAGGGGGGTGAAGTGGGTACAGGTGGAGATGCTTGTGCAGTGGGGGAGTGGGTTCAGGGGAGACATAGGGGGAGGTGTGAGGTGGGTATAGGGGAGAAATAAAGGTGGTGTGAAGTGGGTACAGGTGGATATAGGGATGGGTGGAAGTGGGTACAGGTGGAGATATGTTTGGGAGGGTGAAGTGAGTACAGGGGAAGACATATGGGGAGGGTTGTAGAGGTACAGGTGGAGATATAGGGAGGGGTTAAGTGGGTACAGGGGGAGATATAAAGTTAGGGGTGAAGTGGGTACGGGTAGAGATATATAGGGAGGAGTGCAGTGGGTACAAGGGGAGAAATAAAGGTATGGATGAAGTGGGTACAGGTGGAGATATATAGGAAGGGTTGAAGTGGGTACATGTGGAGACATATAGGGAGGGTGTAGAGGGTACAGGTGTGGGATATGGGGAGGGGTGGGGTGGGTACAGGTGGAGATATAGGGAAGGGGTGAAATGGGTAGAAGTGGGGATATATAAGGGGTGATGTGGTTCAGTTGGGATATAAGGAGGGTGTACAGGGTACTGGTGGAGATGCATAGGTTGGTGTGAAGCGGAGTTCAGGTTGAGATATCGGGGAGGGGTGAAGTGGGTACAGGTGGAATGTACTGATGGGTGAAGTGGGTACAGGTGGGAGATATGGGGATGAGGTGGGTGGGTACAGGGGAATATATTGGGGTTGTGAAGTGGGTATATGGAATATAAGGATCGGTGATGTGGGTACAGGTGGAGATCTAGAGGGAGGGTGTGAGTGGGTACATCAGATATGGCAGGAAAAGTCGAAGAGGTGTTCACACAGGTGGAGATATAGGGAAAGGAAGTGGGTACAGGGGGGATGCTGAAAGTGGTGGTGAAGTGGGTACAGGTGGAATATAAGGGGTGGGAAGTGGGTACAGGGGAGATATATGGTGAGGGGTGGAAGTGGGTACAGGTGGAGATGCTGGCATGCGGTGGAAGTGGGTTCAGGGGGGAGACATATAGGGAGGTGTGGAAGTGGGTATAGGGGGGGAGAAATAAAGGTGGTGTGGAAGTGGGTACAGGTGGAGATAAAGGGATGGGTGAAGTGGGTACAGGTGGAATATATTGGGAGGGTGAAGTGTGAGTACAGGGGAAGACATGGGAGGGGTTGGTAGAGGTACAGGTGGGGGAATATAGGGAGGGTTAAAGTGGGTACAGGGGGAGATATAAAGTTAGGGGTGAAGTGGGTACGGGTAGAGATATATAGGGAGGGGTGCAGTGGGTACAGGTGAAGATATATAGGAAGGGGTGAAGTGAATACAGGGGGAAACATATGGGGAGGGGTGAAGTAGTTGGTACCGGGGAGATATAAAGGTAGGGGTGACGTGGGTACAGGTTGAGATATATAAGTAGGGGTGAAGTGGGTACATGTGGAGATATATTGGGAGGGGTGAAGTGAGTACAGGGGAAGACATATAGGGAGGGTTGTAGAGGTACAGGTGGAGATATAGGGAGGGGTTAAGTGGGTACAGGGGGAGATATAAAGTTAGGGGTGAAGTGGGTACGGGTAGAGATATATAGGGAAGTGTAAAGTGGGTACAGGTGGAGATATATAGGAAGGGGTGAAGTGGGTACAGGGGGAGACATATAGGGAGGCTAAAAGTCGGTACAGGGGGATACATAACAGTAGGGGTGACGTGGGTACAGGTTGAGATATATAAGTAGGGGTGAAGTGGGTACATGTGGAGACATATAGGGAGGGGTGTAGAGGGCACAGGTGGGGATATATAGGGAGGGGTGAAGTGGGTACAGGTGGAGATATAAAGTTGGGGGTGAAGTGGGTACAAGTGGAGACATATAGGGAGGGGTGTAGAGGTCACATGTGGAGATATATAGGGATGGGTGAAGTGGGTACAGGTGGAGATGTATAGCATGCAGTGAAGTGGGTACAGGGGGAGACATATAGGGAGGCGTGAAGTGGGTACAGGGGGAGATATAAAGGTAGGTGTGATGTGGGTACAGGGGGAGATATACAGGGAAGGGTTAAGTGGGTGAAGGTGGCGATGTATAGCAAGGGGTGAAGAGGGTACATTTTGAGATATATACTGATGGGTGAAGTGGGTACAGGTTGAGATATATAGGGATGAGTGGAGTGGGTACAAGGGGAGATATATAGTGAGGGTGTAGTGGGTGCAGGTTGAGATATATAGGGAGGGTGTAGTGGGTACAGGTGGAGATATATAGGGAGGGGTGTAATGGGATCAGTTTGAGATGTATAGAGAAGGGTGTAGTGGGTACTTGTTGAGACATATAGGGAGGAGATAAATGGAGAAAGGGGAAGATATATGGGGAGGGGTGTAGTGAGTACAGGTGGAGATATATAGGGAGTGGTGTACAGGGTACATGTGGAGATATATAGGGAGGTGGTAGTGGGTACAGGTGGAGATATATAGGGATGGGTGTAATGGGAACAGTTTGAGATGTATAGAGAAGGGTGTAGTGGGTACTTGTTGAGTTAGGAGACATAAAGGGAGGAAGATAAATGGAGAAAGGGGAAGATATATAGGGAGTGGTGTACAGGGTACATGTGGAGATATATAGGGAGGGGTGTAGAGGGTACAGGGGGTGATATATAGGGAGGGGTGTAGTGGGCACAGGTTGAGAGATATAGGGAGGGGTGATGTGGTTACAGGAGGAGACGTATAGGGATGGTGAATAGGGTACAAGGGGAGATATATAGGGCTTGATGTTAGTACAGGTGGAGACATATAAGGAGGGGTGAAGTGGGTACAGGCTGTGGTGTATAGGGACGGGTGAAGTGGTTACAGGTGGTGTTGTATAGGGACGGGTGAAGTGGTTACAGGTGGAGACATATAGGGAGGGGTGAAGTGGGTACAGATGGAGACATATAGGGAGGGGTGAAGTGGGTACAGGTGGAGACATATAGGGAGGGGTAAAGTGGGTCCAAGGGGAGAAATAAAGTAGGGGTGAAGTGGGTACAGGTGGAGATATATAGGAAGTGGTGAAGTGGGTACAAGGGGAGAAATAAAATAGGGGTGAAGTGGGTACAGGGGGAGATATATAGGGAGGGGTGAAGTGGGTACAAGGGGAGATATAAAGGTAGGGGTGATGTGGGTACAGGTGGAGATATATAGGAACGGGTGAGGTGGGTACAGGTGGAGATATATAGCAAGGGGTGAAGTGGGTACAGGGGGAGACATATAGGGAGGGGTGAAGTGGGTGCAGGGGGAGATATATAGGAAGTGGTGAAGTGGGTACAAGTGGAGATATAAAGGTAGGGGTGAAGTGGGTACAGGGGGAGATATATAGGGAAGGGTGATGTGGGTATAGGTGGAGATATACAGGGAGGGTTGAAGTGGGTAAAGGTGAAGATATATAGGGAGGGGTGAGGTGGTTACCATTGGAGATATATATGGAGGGGTGAAGTGGGTACTGGTTGCGATATATAGGGAGGGGTGAAGTGGGTACAGGTGGAGATATGTAGGGAGGGGTGTAATGGGTACAGGTGGAGATATCTAGGGAGGGGTGAAGTGGGTACAGGTGGTGATATGTTTGAATGTGTGAAGTGGGTAGAGGTGGAGATATGTAGGGAGGGGTGTAATTGGTACAGGTGCATATCGGATATGATCGCCACCGGTAAACAGTCGTCACCTTTGTTTTTGACGTTAACCATGGCTTGTTTCTTCTTGTAGTACGGTGGTAGATCCAGGTACGACCCTCCTTTGAACGGCACGTAGTTGGCTATGTCAAGGTAGACCGTGTCGATCGTGTCCACAACCCAGCCCGAGCCCATGTCCGTGAAGCATTCCAGGGATTCTCGTGTATTTTCAAACGAGATGTCGATGGACGCGTCGATAGATTCGGGTTGAGTCGCGACTTCTTGCTTACCTCTGAAGTAAGGCGTGATGTGATCGGTGGTGCCGTCTGTCTGCTGTTTTTCCAGCGACATTCTCACAGTGATTTGAAATTTGAGGCTTCCCTGATCGTTCAGTTCCTCGTTGACTTTGTCGGCGATCAGGGGTTTGATGTCGTCGTCTATGTTTTTTTCGACGTCCATACTCCAGCCTCTCAGATTCTTACCTACGGCGTGCTTCGTCCGCACAAATTCCAGTTCCAACGGTTTGTATTCCTCCAGCAGTTGGAGGAGCTCGGCTTTCCTCATGCGCGAATAACCTCCATGTTCTTTTGCTCGGAGTTTGAGTTGTTTCACCGTGGGTTCGTCTCTCATACCGAGCTGTTTCAGCAGCAGAGGTATTTTCAACCGGGAGTACCCGATCACTCCGCGTTCTTTGGCAATCCTTTTCAGTTCTCGAACAGTTGGCATTGTTGCTATATCCAGATGCGAATTCAAATCTCTAATAGGGTTTTTTTCACATGTGAAGTCAAATCTCTAATAGGATTTTTGTTGTTGTTGCTATACTAGCCACATAAAGAAACTGTGCATTGTCAAAATATTATCCCAGTTGATAAGTACGATAACAATGCCAAAGGTACATATAAACTTTAATGGAGGGATCATGAGACCATAACAAGTCGGGATAATTTCAATTGAAACGTCAATCACAATGACGTCACGAGTCCACAAGCGGGACAGGGGTCAAACGACCATGTCACAAGCTCAATAACGGGTATGTCCACCATCGGCATTGAGAACAGCTGTGCATCAACGACGCATAGAGCCTACCAAACGTGCAAGGAAGGCTTGTGGGATGTCACGCCAGATTCACTCAAGTTCTGTTGCAAGGTCAAGGACGTTATCTGGTGGATGAGGAAGACGGCGTAGACGTCGATCCATCTCGTCCCAAACATGCTCTATCGGGGAGAGATCCGGTGAATTTGCAGGCCAAGGCAGTAAGTCAACGTTGTGGTGTTGCAAGAAATCCATAGCAACCCTTGCCGTATGAGGGCGGGCATTGTCCTGTTGGAATGTTACCCAGGGCCATGACGAAGAATCTGATCCCTGTAGCCCACACCAGTTAAGTTGCCCTGAACAATCACCAGTTCTTTGGCGTGCTGTTATTCCACCCCAAATCATCACGTAACCACCACCAAAGCGATTCCTCTCCAAGACACGGGCCTGTGCATAACGTTCTCCCACGCGTCTATAGGCTCGTTGACGTCCATCACTATGGAAAATGTTAAACCTGGACTCATCTGTAAAAACAACATTTCTCCACCAAAACAAGGGTCTGCGGATATGATTTCGGCACCACATTAGGCGAGCTTGTCGATGACGTTGTGTCAGGAAAGGCCGTATGGCGGGACGTCGTGGTCTGATCCCGTGATGACGTAAACGTTGCCGAACTGTGTTGGGGTTGATACAGCGAAGTCCTGGGATGGTTCGGGCAGTCATCACTGCAGTCTGAAACCTGCGGCGAACATGGGTCACCCTTATCCATCTGTCCTGTCTTGGGGTTGTTACACGTTGACGTCCAGAACGTGGCCGATCGATGATGTCATTTGTGTTCTGGTAGCGTCTCACCAGTGCAGACATAGTGTTCCGGTGACAGTCGAAATGTGCAGCCACTTGTCGTTGAGACATTCCCCCACGGACCATCCCAATGGCCTCATGCCGTTGTGCACACCTGAGCCTTGGCATGCTATGCGTTTCAATAGCAGTTTAATTTTTTGAACGATAGCAAGGGCAGGGATTGAGCTTTCCAAAGTGACAGTATTGTGTGGCATTCATTTGCTCTGTTTCTCTTTCCCGGAATGCACGTGCAACAACGTATTGCACGTCTCAAGGACGAACCCACTGCCGTCACGGAACGTGGCACGTGCATGCATGTTGGATACATGTCACTAATCTCTAAGTTTAAATCCTTGTGTCTACACAGGTTTGATAAATTTAGATTTTACTTTTTTTGTATGCACAGTTTCTTTATGTGCCTAGTATATATCAAGGTGTGAAAACCTTTTTTAAAATGAAAATAATTATATTCAGAGGCGAAGTCAAATCTCTAATAGGTTTTTTGTTATAGTAAGGTGCGAAGTCAAATCTCAGCGCAACGTGATCGTCAGCACGTTGAGGCAAAGAGTAGCCCACATGCTGTCGAGCAGACCCGGGACGCAAAATGTGGGATTGCAGATGGTGTCGGAATTCGACAGCGTGGTAGACGTCCTGGAAAATCTGCCAGCGTGGTCACGTTCTTACAACACGAAGAGAGAAAAATCAGGAAAGAGTTGTCAGATCCTGCTCTCATGCGCATGGCGTTGAAGGATAAACTCACTCACAAGAAGGCTAAGAATTGCCACGTGTGCGACGAACCCCTGTGCGGGGATTCTGTGAGAGATCACTGCCACGTATCCGGTAAGTACAGAGGCGCCCCTCACAACGCGTGCAACCTCAAGCTCAAAATCAATCCTAACACCATCAAAATCCCCGTCGTGTTTCACAACCTTTGCGGGTACGATTTCCACTTGATCATGCAGGCCATCGTGAAGGTGGAGGGCAAAATAATGTGCATCCCCGACAACATGGGAAAATACAACTCGTTCTCCTTAGACGGTCTGAGATTTATCGATATCGTTCAGTTCCTGCTGTCGTCTCTAGACAGTCTGGTGAACGCCAACAACCCGGACGACTTCTACATCACCAATCGATACACTGATGCCGAGACTCGACCCCTGTTGCTGAGGAAGGGCATCTACCCCGATGAGTACATGGACGACTGGTTCAAGTTCGACAAGACGCGATTACCTCCCATCGACCGCTTTTAAAGCAACTTGACCTATTCCAATGTCTCTCAGAACGATTACGCACACCCGATTAACGTGTGGGACAAACTGGGCTGCAAGAATTTGGGTGATTACCATGACCTGTACTTGAAAACGGAAGTGTTCGAGATATTCAGAAAAACGTGCTTAAAACAGTACGGCCTGCACCCCGCGTGGTATTTCTCATCCCCGGTCTCTCTTTGGACGCCTTGTTGAAAAAGACCAGAGTTAAATTGGACTTGTTAACGGATTACGACATGCACCTGTTCGTGGAAAAAGGCTTGCGAGGTGGGATTTCCATGGCCTCCAAACGATACGCCAAAGCCACAGCAAGTACTTTCCCGCGGCCGGTCACGACCCCGGCAAACCGACCAAACATATACTCTATCTCGACGCCAACAACCTGTACGGCTGGGCCATGAGTCAGTATCTCCCTACCGGCGGATTCGAATGGGTCTCCTCGCCCGAGATGATTGACATGAATAGCATCGCACCAGATTCGAACAAAGGCTACATGCTCGAAGTGGACTTGGACTATCCCGCAGAACTACACGAATCACACAACAGCTTTCCGCTAGCTCCCGAACAATTGACTGTGAACCCGGACTGGATGTCCAAATATCAATGAAACTTGCTGGGAAACAATAAGCCGGCTAACGTTGAAAAACTCGTGCCGAACTTGATGAACAAGTCAAAATACGTCATTTACTATCGCAATCTGCAGCTGTACTTGTCGCTGGGAATGAAACTCACAAAAATACACAGGGCGCTCGAGTTCGATCAAAGTCCGTGGATGGAGCCTGACATCCGAATGAACACGGACTTGCGAAAGCTGGCCACCAGAGATTTCGAGAAAAACTTGTACGAACTCATGAACAACTCGGTGTTCGGCAAGATGATGGAGAATTTGAGAAAACACGTTAACGTGAAATTAGTCAGATCCAGCGAGGAAGAAAAACTCAGGAAACTTATAGCCAGCCCGTCGTTCAACCGAAGCAAGATATTCGACGACGACTTGGCAGCGCTGCACATGAACAAAAGCCCTGCTCATGGAAATTCACACCGAGGACGTGTACGAGGACATTAAGAAACACATGCACCTGTACGACACCAGCGACTACCCTAAAGATCACCCTATGCACAGCCAAGTCAACAAAAAAGTGCTCGGCAAGATGGATGACGAATGCGCTGGCACGCCGATTGCCGAGTACGTCGGCTTGAGACCCAAGATGTATTCCATCAAGAAAGCCGACGACGATGAAATCTGAAGGGCGAAAGGCGTCAAAAAACACGTGGTGAAAAACACATCAAGCACGCCATATTCAAGGAAGCCCTGTTCAAGAATAAAACGTTCAAACACCAAATGAACATGCTGAGAAGTGACGGACACAAGATATACGGACTGAGAATCAACAAGACCTCGCTGTCTCCCATGGACACGAAACTATGGATCGCCATCGACGGATTCACCATTTACGCGTACAGACGCACATATTAAATAAGTAACACGCAGGCAATACATACATAATGGAGAAAATTTATTACAGCCCGTGAGGGTACTGGAATGGCGCGGACGCCATCCCGAAACTCGCCAAAGCCGCTCGAGCCTTGGAAGAAAAAGCCAAAGCCTGGCTTAAAAACAAGCCATCTGGCAAATCTACCTGCCGGCGCCTCGATACGTTTCAATGCCGAATCGCATCCACCAAGCCGACCTCCTGTTTCTTCTCACAACAGGGTGAGGCGCAAAACCTACAACTACGCCCTGGCTGTCGTCGACGTCGCCAGTTGCTACAAGGAAGCCGAACTGTTGACAACGAAAGATTCGAACGAAGTCACCAAAGCCTTTGAACGCATTTATAAACGCAGTCGCTTGACTTGGCCTACCGTATTGCAAGTCGATCCAGGACGCGAGTTCATGGGAGCCAGATGCTGGCCAAGCACGACGTCAAAGTGAGACGAGGTATAGCGGGAGCTCACCGTAGCCAAGCCATCGTTGAGAGATTCAATCGCACCCTAGCTGAACGCCTGTTCTCGCAACAATACTCGCAGGATTTGATGGATCCCGGAAACAGAAACACAGAATGGGTCGTACGCTTACCGCGAGTGGTGGATGCCATCAACAACGAAGTCACCAGACTCGTGGGCAAGAGACCCGTTGAAGCCATCAAAATGAAATCTGTTAACAACACCAAATTTCGCAGCAGCATGTCGCGATAAAACGGAGAAAACTTTACCAGACCGTGTCAGTGTTAGATACTTGTATGAGCCTGGCGAATACGAGGGAGACAGCAGAAAACGCGCCACCGATCCGATATGGTCCATGAAAACGTACAACGTCGACCTGGTGGACATCAAAGACGGCGAACCGATACTTGTACTACTTGAAAGACGGGCAGCCGAGAGCATTCGTCAGAGAGGAGTTGATGATCGTACCCCACGACACAGTCCCTTTTCGATCGCCCACTGTATGATAATTGTCATCATTGTGTGTGTGTCAAAGGCCATGATTTTTCTCTCTCGACCCCATGCTCACTTAAAAGTCAATATTTCAGAAACTATTCGACCGATTTTCGTCAAATGCTGCTTGCAACTCAGTAGTAGTATACACAATGGTGGTACGGGATTAGGGACTTCCCAAGGGGTAAATTTTTTAAATTGAGCCCTTGGGGGCACCTGGTACTGTACAAACATCGTGTATACTACTTAGGGAGGGGAGAAGTGGGTACAGGGGGAGATATGTAGGGGGGTGGTGGGGTGAAGTGGGTACAGGTGGAGATATATAGGGAGGGGTGATGTGAGTACAGGTGGAGATATATAGGGAGGGGTGAAGTGTGTCAGGTGGAGATGTATAGGGAGGGGTGAAGTGGGTACAGGTGGAGATATACTCTCCCAAAAAAGAAACGCATATAGGAATTTCAACTGTATTTTTATGTTTATTTTGAAACATCTTGTAGGCTTTATGAGTCAATGAAATATAGCGAAATTGCACACTGGGAATGCAGACTTATCAGTCTTTGGCACCAACTCGAGGAAAGTCAGTTTGAGTGTCACATGGAGACGTGTGGTGGCGCTGAAGTCAATACCTCGTGTGACCACCGTGGTCATCCAGAATTGTACGGCATCGCCTCGGCATCGAACAAATAAGTCTCAGGATCTCGTGTTGCCCAATCGCAGCCCACTCTGCCTGTAGTGCCTGTGTGAGTTGCTGAAGTGTCTGGGGCTGAGGGTTACGACGTTGCACCCGTCTGTCCAGGGCATCACACAGATGTTCGATCGGGTTTAAGTCCGGTGATCTTGAGGGCCAGGGGAGCACATTGATGTTGTGGTTCTCTAGTGTGACGTGCTGTGTGGGGCCTTGCATTGTCATGTTGAAACAACTCCCTCTGGCGATCAATGATTGGAAGGAGGTGTGGGCGTAGGATTTCGTCACAGTACCGTTGAGCTGCCAGGTTGCCCTGGTTCATCGCCAAATCACTTCTCATCCGGCAGGTGATCGCTTCCTACATCATTACACTGCCCCGGCCGAATCTGTCCACCTGGGGAACGCAAGCGTCGGCGAAACGTTCACGTCGACGTCTGAACACCCGACTTCTTCCATCGCGTCGTTCCAATAGAAATCGTGCTTCATCACTGAACCAGATTCTACGCCAATTCGGTAGGTTCCAGGCCTGAACGTTGGTGCACCATTGAACTCAGCACAGGGCCCAAATAAGGTCTTCTAGCACGTAAACCAGCCTCTCTCAACCTGTTCCTGACGGTCTGTGCAGAAAGCCTCCTCAATCCGGGTATTTGTTGAGCGGTACTGGTCGCCGTAGCTGTTCGATGACGCAGGTGATGTACCCGGATGTAGTGATCCTGCACCGCAGTGGTCGCTCGAGGTCGCCCATTCTGCCGGCGATATCTCTCCCAGAGCCGTGAAATGGTGCTTTGGTGAACATTCATGCGTCGGGCAACTGCACGTTGAGACTGGCCAGAGTCAAGCAAACCAATGGCGATATGACGGTTGGCTTCACTTAGACGTGGCATTTTGCGTTCGTCAACAATATTCCAAATACAGTGAAAAATCGACAGACAGCGATCAACCTTTTATACCCATCATTGAAACTATCTGATCCCCAACTTTCACGTGCATTGCATGTAAATTGTGTATTCTGTGACACTACACGCCGAAATTGAAAATCATGCTATTAAATACGGCTATTTTACGGATGATGCGTTTTGTTGTGATGTTTCAAAACATAAACACCATAAGACTCATAAACAGAGCAAAACCTTTTGTAAAATGAATCACGTTTTAATTCATTGCTACATGAATTGCTATTTTCATGATGCGTTTTTGGGGGGGAGAGTATATATAGGGAGGAGTGAAGTGGGTACAGGGGGAGATATGTAGAGAGGGGTGATGTGGGTACAGGTGGAGATATATAGGGAGGGGTGAAGTGGGTACAGGTGGAGATGCATAGGTTGGTGTGAAGTTGGTACAGGTGGAGATATATAGGGAGGAGTGAAGTGGGTACAGGTGGAGATATATAGGGTGTTGTGAAGTAAGTACAAGTGGAGATATATAGTGTGTTGTAAAGTTAATACAGGTGGAGATATATAGGGTGTTGTGAAGTAAGTACAGGTGGAGATATATAGGGTGTTGTGAAGTAAGTACAGGTGGAGATATATAGGGTGTTGTGAAGTAAGTACAGGTGGAGATATATAGGGTGTTATGAAGTAAGTACAGGTGGAGATATATAGGGAGGGGTATTGTGAATACAGGTGGAGATATATAGGGTGTTGTGAAGTAAGTACAGGTGGAGATATATAGGGAGGGGTGATGTGAGTACAGGTGGAGATATATAGGGTGTTGTGAAGTAAGTACAGGTGGAGATATATAGGGTGTTGTGAAGTAAGTACAGGTGGAGATGCATAGGGTTGTGTGATGTGAGTACAGGTGGAGATATATAGGGAGGGGTGATGTGAGTACAGGTGGAGATATATAGTGAGGGGTGATGTGGGTAAAGGGTGGTGATATATAGGAATGTGTGAAGTGGGTAGAGGTTGAGATATGAAGGGAGCTGTGAAGATGGTACAGGTGGAGATGCATAGGGTTGTGTGATGTGAGTACAGGTGGAGATATATAGGGAGGGGTGATGTGAGTACAGGTGGAGATATATAGTGAGGGGTGATGTGGGTACAGGTGGCGATATGTAGGGAGGGGTGTAATGGGTACAGGTGGAGATATCTAGTGAGGTGTGAAGTGGGTAAAGGTGGTGATATATAGGAATGTGTGAAGTGGGTAGAGATGGAGTTATGTAGGGAGGGGTGTAGTTGGTGCAGGTGCATATCGGATATGATCGCCACGGGTAAACAGTCGTCACCTTTGTTTTTGACGTAACCATGGCTTGTTTCTTCTTGTAGTACGGTGGTAGATCCAGGTACGACCCTCCTTTGAACGGCACGTAGTTGGCTCTGTCAAGGTAGACCGTGTCGATCGTGTCAACAACCCAGCTCGAGCCCATGTCCGTGAAGCATTCCAGGGATTCTCGTTTATTTTCAAACGAGGTGTCGATGGACGTGTCTATGGATTCGGGTTGAGTCGCGACTTCTTGCTTACCTCTGAAGTAAGGCGTGATGTGATCGGTGTCGCCGTCTGTCTGCTGTTTTTCCAGCGACTTTCTCACCGTGAGTTGAAATTGAGGCTTCCCAGATGGTTCAGTTCCTCGTTGACTTTGTCGGCGATCAGGGGTTTGATGTCGTGAAGTGGGTACAGGGGGAGATACATAGGGAGGGGTGAAGTGGGTACAGGGGCAGATATTTAGGGAGGGTGAACTGGGTACAGGTTGAGATATATAGAGAGGGGTGAAGTGGGTACAGGTGGAGGTATATAGGGAGGGGTGAAGTTGGTACGGGTGGAGATATATAGGGAGGGGTGAAGTTGGTACGGGTGGAGATATATAGGGGAGGGTGGAAGTGGGTACAGTTGGAGATATATAGGGAGGTGTGAAGTGGGTAGAGGTGGAGATATATAGGGAGGGATGAAGTTGGTACAGGTGCAGATATATATTGAGTGGTGAAGTGGATACAATTGGAGATATATGGGGAGGGGTGAAGTTGGTACAGTTGGAGATATATAGGGAGGGGTGAAGTGGGTACAGGTGTAGATATATAAAGGAAGGGTGAAGTGGATACAATTGGAGATATATATGGGGAGGGGTGAAGTTGGTACAGTTGGAGATATATGGGGAGGGGTGAAGTGGGTACAGGTGGAGATATATAAAGGAGGGGTGAAGTGGATACAATTGGAGATATATGGGAAGGGGTAATGTGGGTACAAGTGGAGATATATAGGGGGGGTTGAAGTGGGTACAGGTGGAGCTATGTAGGGAGGTGTGATTTGGGTACAGGGGGAGATATATAGGGAGTGGTGAAGTGGGTACATGTAGAGATATATGGGGAGGGGTGAAGTGGACGCAATTGTAGATATATAGGAAGGGGTGAAGTTGGTACAGGTAGAAATATATAGGGAGGGGTGATGTAGATAGAGGTGGAGATATATAGGGAGGGGTGAAGTGTGTACAGGTGGATATATATACGTTTGGGTGAAGCGGGTACAGGTGGAAATATATAGGGTGTTGTGAAGTGAGTACAGGTGGAGATGTATAGGGAGGGGTGATGTGGGTACAGGTGGAGATATATAGGGAGGGGTGAAGTGGGTACGGGTGGAGATATATAGGGAGGGGTGAAGTGGGTACAGGTGGATATGGATAGGTTGGTGTGAAACGAGTACAGGTGGCGATATATAGGGAGGGGAGAAGTAGGTAGAGGGGGATATATATAGGGAGGGGTGAAGTGGGTACAGGTAGAAATATAGGGAGGGGTGATATGGGTAGGGAGGTGGAGATATATAGGGAGGGGGGCGGGTACATGTAGAGGTAAATGGGGAGGGGTGAAGTAGATACACTTTATATAGGGAGGGGGTGATGTGGGTAGGGAGGTGGAGATATAAAGGGAGGGTGAAGTGGGTACAGGTGGTGATATATAGGTTTGGGTGAAGCGGGTATAGGTGGAGATGTATAGGGTGTTGTGAAGTGAGTACAGGTGGAGATATATAGGGAGGGGTGAAGTGGGTACAGCTGGAGGTGTATAGAGAGGGGTGAAGTAGTTACAGGTGGAGATATATAGGGAGGGGTGAAGTGGGTACAGGTGTAGATATATAGGTTTGGGCGTAGCGGGTATAGGTGGAGATATATAGGGTGTTGTGAAGTGAGTACAGGTGGAAATGTATAGGGATGGGTGAAGTGTGTACAGGTGGAGATGCATATGGTGGTGTGAAGTGAGTACAGGTGGAAATATATAGGGATGGGTGAAGTGTGTACAGGTGGAGATATATAGGGAGCGGTGAAATGGGCACATCTACAGAGATATAGGGAGGGATGTAGTGGGTAAAGGTGGAGATAAATGTAGAGGTGTCAAGAAGTACATCTACAGATATATAGAAAGGGGTGAAGTGGGTACATGAACAGATGTACCAACTTCTCCCCTCCCTATATACCTCAACCTGTGCCCACTTCACTCATCCCTATATATCTCTACCTGTACTCCACTCACACATCTATGTGCCCACCTGTGCATCCACTACACCCCTCCTATATATCCACCTGTACCCACTTCACCAATCTCTATATGTCTCCACCTGTACCCACTTGATCCATCCCTATATATCTCCAAGTGTACACACTTCACACCACCCTATGCATCTCCAGCTGTACCCAGGTGAAGTACTGGTGGAGATATATACGGGAGGGGTGTGTGTGTGTGAAGAGGGTACAGATGGAGATATATAGGGAGGTGTGAAGCGGGTACATGTGGATATATATATATTGAGGGGTGATGTGGGTACAGGTGGATATATATAGTGAAGTGGGTACATCTACAGGTATATGGGGAGGGGTGAAGTGGGTACATCTACCCATATATAAGGTGGGGTTAAGAGGGTACAGGTGGAGATATATAGGGAGGGGTGAAGTGGGTACATCTACAGGTGTATATAGGGGGGATGAAGTGGGTACATCTACCCATATATAGGGAGGGGTGAAGAGGGTACAGGTGGAGATATATAGGGAGGGGTGAAGTAAGTACAGGTGGAGATACATTAAAATGTCTATTTTTCAACGATCTTATTTTTATGTTCATGATGGTATTGGTGCTTGTTAAAGTATTGGATATAATATCTGTATATCCTGATGTGTATCTTGCTCCATAGCATCCATGTTAATGATTATATTGGCGCTTGTTAAAGTATTGGATATAATATCTGTATATCCTGATGTGTATCCTGCTCCATAGCATCCATGTTAATGATTATATTGGTGCTTGTTAAAGTATTGGATATAATATCTGTATATCCTGATGTGTATCCTGCTCCATAGCATCCATGTTAATGATTGTATTGTCGCTTGTTAAAGTATTGGATATAATATCTCTGTGTCTGATGTATCCTGCTCCATAGCATCCATGTTAATGATTGTATGTGGATATAATATCTCTATATCCTCATGTGTATCCTGCTCCATTGCATCCATGTTAATGATTGTATTGGGGCTTGTTAAAGTATTGGATATAATATCTGTATATCCTGATGTGTAACCTGCTCCATAGCATCCATGTTATTGATTATATTGGTGCTGTTAAAGTATTGGATATAATATCTGTATATCATAATGTGTTTCCTGCTCCATACCATCCATGTTAATGATTGTATTGGCGCTTGTTAAAGAATTGGATATAATATCTCTATATCCTGATTTGTATCCTGCTCCATAGCATCCATGTTAATGATTGTATTGGCGCTTGTTAAAGTATTGAATATAATATCTCTATATCCTCATGCATGTGTATCCTGCTCCATTGCATCCATGTTATTGATTGTATTGGCAATTGTTAAAGTATTGGAAACAATATCTGTATATCCTGATGTGTATCCTGCCCCATAGCATCCATGTTAATGATTGTATTGGCGCTTGTTAAAGTATTGGATATAATATCTGTATATCCTGATGTGTAACCTGCTCCATAGCATCCATGTTATTGATTATATTGGTGCTGTTAAAGTATTGGATATAATATCTGTATATCATAATGTGTTTCCTGCTCCATACCATCCATGTTAATGATTGTATTGGTGCTTGTTAAAGAATTGGATATAATATCTCTATATCCTGATTTGTATCCTGCTCCATAGCATCCATGTTAATGATTGTATTGGCGCTTGTTAAAGTATTGAATATAATATCTCTATATCCTCATGCATGTGTATCCTGCTCCATTGCATCCATGTTATTGATTGTATTGGCGCTTGTTAAAGTATTGGAAACAATATCTGTATATCCTGATGTGTATCCTGCCCCATAGCATCCATGTTAATGATTGTATTGGCGCTTGTTAAAGTATTGGATATAATATCTCTATATCCTGATGTGTATCCTGCTGTATGGCATCCATGTTAATGATTATATTGGTGCTTGTTAAAGTATTGGATATAATATCTGTATATCCTGATGTGTTTCAAGCTCTATAGCATCCATGTTAATCATTATATTGTCGCTTGTTAAGGTATTGCATATTATATTTCTATATCCTCATTGGGCGGTGGGGTAGCCTAGTGGTTAAAGCGTTAGCTCGTCACGCCGAAGACCCGGGTTCGAATCCCCACATGGGTACAATGTGTGAAGCCCATTTCTTGTGTCCCCCGCCCTGATGTTGCTGGAATATTGCTAAAAGCGGCGTTAAAATAAACTCAGTCAGTCAGTCTATATCCTCATGCATGTGTATCCTGCTCCATTGCATCCATGTTATTGATTGTATTGGTGCTTGTTAAAGTATTGGATACAATATATGTATATCCTGATGTGTATCCTGCTCCATTGCATCTATGTTAATGATTATATTGGAGCTTGTTAAAGTATTGGATACAATATCTCAATGTCTTTATGTGTATCCTGCTCCATAGCATCCATGTTAATGATTATATTGGCGCTTGTTAAAGTATTGCATATAATATCTCTATATCCTGATGTAAATCCTGCTTCATAGCATCCATGTTAATGATTGTATTGTCGCTTGTTAAAGTATTGGATACAATATCTGTATATCTTGATTTGTATCCTGCTCCATAGCATCCATGTTAATGATTGTATTGGTGCTTGTTAAAGTTTTGGATATAACATCTGTATATCCTGATGTGTATCCTGCTCCATAGCATCCATGTTGATGATTATATTGGCGCTTGTTAAAGTATTGCATATAATGTCTGTATATCCTGATTGGTATCCTACTCCATTGCATCCATGTTAATGATTGTATTGGAGCTTGTTAAAGTAGTGTATATAAGATCTCTATATCCTGATGTGTATCCTGCTCCATTGCATCCATGTTAATGATTATTGTTGGCGCTTCTTAAAGTATTGCATATAACATCTGTATATCCTGATGTGTATCCTGCTTCATAGCATCCATGTTAATGATTGTATTGGAGCTTGTTAAAGTATTGGATACAATATCTTAATGTCTTTATGTGTATCCTGCTCCATAGCATCCATGTTAATGATTGTATTGTCGCTTCTTAAAGTATTGGATATAATATCTATATATCCTGATGTGTATCCTGCTCCATTGCATCTATGTTAATGATTGTATTGGCGCTTGTTAAAGTACTGGATACAATATCTGTATATCCTGAAGTGTATCCTGCTCCATAGCATCCATGTAAATGAATGTATTGGCCCATGTTAAAGTATTGGATGTAATATCTCTATATCCTGATGTGTATCCTACTTCATAGCATCCATGTTAATGATTGCTTTGGAGCTTGTTAAAGTATTGGATGTAATATCTCTATATCCTGATGTGTATCCTGCTCCATAGCATCCATGTTAATGATTGTATTGGCGCATGTTAAAGTATTGAATATAACATCTCTATATCCTAATGTGTATCCTGCTCCATAACATCCATGTTAATGATTGTATTGTCGGTTGTTAAAGTATTGGATATAATATCTCTATATCCTGATTTGTATCCTGATCCATAGCATCAATGTTAATGATTGTATTGTCGGTTGTTAAAGTATTGGATATAATATCTGAATATCCTAATATGTACCCTGCTCAATAGCATCCATGTTAATGATTGTATTGTCGGTTGTTAAAGTATTGGATATAATATCTGTATATCCTGATTTGTATCCTGCTCTATAGCATCCATGTTAATGATTGTATTGGTGATTGTTAAAGTATAAATTATAATATCTGCATATCAAGTTGTGTATCGTGCTCCATAGCATCCATGTGAATGATTATATTTGCGCTTGTTAAAGTATTGGATACAAAATCTGTATATCCTGATTTGTATCCTGCTCCATAGCATCCATGTTTATGATTATTTTGGCGCTTGTTAAAGTATTGCATATAATATCTGTATATGCTGAAGTGTAACCTGCTCCATAGCATCCATGTTAATGATTGTATTGTCGCTTGTTAGAGTATTGCATATAATATCTCTACATCCTGATTTGTATCCTGCTCCATAGCATCCATGTTAATGATTGTGTTGAAGCTTGTTAAAGTATTGGATATAATATCTCTATATCCTGATGTGTATCCTGCTCCATAGCATCCATGTTAATGATTGTGTTGAAGCTTGTTAAAGTATTGGATATAATATCTCTATATCCTGATGTGTATCCTGCTCCATAGCATCCATGTTAATGATTATATTGGCGCTTGTTAAAGTATTGGATATAATATCTGTATATCCTGATGTGTATCCTGCTCCATAGCATCCATGTTAATGATTATATTGGCGCTTGTTAAAGTATTGGATATAATATCTGTATATCCTGATGTGTATCCTGCTCCATAGCATCCATGTTAATGATTATATTGGCGCTTGTTAAAGTATTGGATATAATATCTCTATATCCTGATGTGTATCCTGCTCCATAGCATCCATGTTAATGATTGTATTGGCGCTTGTTAAAGTATTGGATATAATATCTCTATATCCTGATGTGTATCCTGCTCCATAGCATCCATGTTAATGATTGTATTGGGGCTTGTTAAAGTATTGGATATAATATCTCTATATCCTGATTTGTATCCTGCTCCATAGCATCCATGTTAATGATTGTGTTGAAGCTTGTTAAAGTATTGGATATAATATCTCTATATCCTGATGTGTATCCTGCTCCATAGCATCCATGTTAATGATTGTATTGGCGCTTGTTAAAGTATTGGATATAATATCTGTATATCCTGATGTGTATCCTGCTCCATAGCATCCATGTTAATGATTGTATTGTCGCTTGTTAAAGTATTGGATATAATATCTGTATATCCTGATGTGTATCCTGCTCCATAGCATCCATGTTATTGATTATATTTGGTGCTTGTTAAAGTATTGGATATAATATCTGTATATCCTGATGTGTATCCTGCTCCATAGCATCCATGTTAATGATTGTATTGAAGCTTGTTAAAGTATTGGATATAATATCTCTATATCCTGATGTGTATCCTGCTCCATAGCATCCATGTTAATGATTGTATTGGCGCTTGTTAAAGTATTTGATATAATATCTCTATATCCTCATGCATGTGTATCCTGTGCATCCATGTTAATGATTGTATTGCTGCTTGTTAAAGTATTGCATACAATATCTCTATATCTTTATGTGTATCCTACTCCCTTGCATCCATGTTATTGATTGTATTGGTGCTTGTTAAAGTATTGGATACAATATCTGTATATCCTGATTTGTATGCTGCTCCATAGCATCCATGTTAATGATTGTATTGGTGATTGTTAATGTATTAGATACAATATCTGCCTATGAAGTTGTGTATCCTGCTCCATAGCATCCATGTTAATGATTGTATTGTCGCTTGTTAAAGTATTGGATACAATATCTGTATATCCTAGTGTGTATCCTGCTCTATAGCTTCCATGTTAATGATTATATTTGCGCATTTTAAAGTATTGGATATAATATCCATGTATCCTGATGTTTATCCTGCTCCATAGCATCCATGTTAATGATTGCATTGGCGGTTGTTAAAGTATTGGATACAATATCTCTATATCCTGATTTGTATCCTGCTCCATAGCATCCATGTTAAAGATTGTATTGTCGCTTGTTAAAATATTGGATACAATATCTCTATATCCTGATTTGTATCCTGCTCCATAGCATCCATGTTATTGATTGTATTGGTGCTTGTTAAAGTATTGGATATAATATCTCTATATCCTGATGTGTATTCTGCTCCGTAGCATCCATGTTAATGATTTTGTTGAAGCTTGTTAAAGTATTGGATATAATATCTCTATATCCTGATGTGTATCCTGCTCCATAGCATCCATGTTAATGATTGTGTTGAAGCTTGTTAAAGTATTGGATATAATATCTCTATATCCTGATGTGTATCCTCCTCCATAGCATCCATGTTAATGATTGTATTGGTGATTGTTAATGTATTAGATATAATATCTGCCTATGAAGTTGTGTATCCTGCTCCATAGCATCCATGTTAATGATTGTATTGGCGCTTGTTAAAGTATTGGATATAATATCTCTGTATCCTGATGTTTATCCTCCTCCATAGCATCCATGTTAATGATTGTATTGGCGCTTCTTAAAGTATTGGATATAATATCTGTATATCATGAGGTGTAACCTGTTCCATAGCATCCATGTTAATGATTATATTGGAGCTTTTTAAAGTATTGGATATAATATCTCTATATCCTGATGTGTATCCTGCTCCACTAAGCATCCATGTTAATGATTGTATTGGAGCTTGTTAACGTATTGGATATAATATCTCTATATCCTGATGTGTATCCTGCTCCACTAAGCATCCATGTTAATGATTGTATTGGAGCTTGTTAAAGTATTGGCTATAATATCTCTATATCCTGATGTGTATCCTGCTCCATTGCATCAATGTTAATGATTGTATTGGCGCTTCTTAAAGTATTTGATATAATATCTGTGTAACCTGATGTGTATCCTGCTCCATAGCATCCATGTTAATGATTGTATTGCTGCTTGTTAAAGTATTGGATATAATATCTCTATATCTTTATGTGTATCCTGCTCCCTTGCATCCATGTTATTGATTGTATTGGTGCTTGTTAAAGTATTGGATACAATATCTGTATATCCTGATTTGTATGCTTCTCCATAGCATCCATGTTAATGATTGTATTGGCGCTTGTTAAAGTATTGGATATAATATCTCTATAACCTGATGTGTTTCCTGCTCTATAGCATCCATGTTAATGATTATATTGTCGCTTGTTAAAGTATTGGATACAATATCTGTATATCCTAGTGTGTATCCTGCTCTATAGCATCCATGTTAATGATTGTGTTGGTGCTTGTTAAAGTATTGGATATAATATCTCTATATCCTGATGTGTATCCTGCTCCATGGCATCCATGTTAATGATTATATTTGCGCATTTTAAAGTATTGGATATAATATCTCTGTATCCTGATGTTTATCCTGCTCTATAGCATCCATGTTAATGATTATATTGTCGCTTGTTAAAGTATTGGATATAATATCTCTGTATCCTGATGTTTATCCTGCTTCACATCATCCATGTTAATGATTGTATTGGCGCTTGTTAAAGTATTGGATGTAATATCTCTATATCCTGATGTGTATGCTGCTCCATAGCATCCATGTTAATGATTGTATTGGTGCTGTTAAAGATTTGGATATAACATCTCTATATCCTGATGTGTATCCTGATCCATAGCATCCATGTTAATGATTGTATTGGCGCATGTTAAAGTATTGGATACAATATCTGTATAGCCTGATGTGTAGCCCGCTCCATAGCATCCATGTTAATGATTATATTGTCGCTTGTTAAATAATTATACAACACACAGTCCCTAGTGTCATCCCCACACACCACTGTACACAGTGTCATCCCCACACACCACTGTACACAGTGTCATCCGCACACACCACTGTACACAGTGTCATCCGCACACACCACTGTACACAGTGTCATCCCCACACACCACTGTACACAGTGTCATCCGCACACACCACTGTACACAGTGTCATCCGGCGACACCACTGTACACACCACTGTACACAGTGTCATCCGCACACACCACTGTACACAGTGTCATCCGCACACACCACTGTACACAGTGTCATCCGCACACACCACTGTACACAGTGTCATCCGCACACACCACTGTACACAGTGTCATCCCCACACACCACTGTACACAGTGTCATCCCCACACACCACTGTACACAGTGTCATCCCCACACACCACTGTACACAGTGTCATCCCCACACACCACTGTACACAGTGTCATCCCCACACACCACTGTACACAGTGTCATCCTGCACACACACCACCACTGTACACAGTGTCATCCCTGGTCCATCCTTCCATCCACCACTGGTCCACCCATTCCTGGTCGTCATCCACTATTTCAGTCCACTATTCCTTCAGTCCATCCATTCAGTCCATCCAGTGTCCTGGTCATCCACTGGTCCACCACTATTCCTGATCCATCCCATCCTGTGTCCATCCACGGTGTCAGTCCACAGTCCACAGTCATCCTGGTGTCCACTAGTCATCCACCTTGTCAGTCCACCTTTTCTTCGGTGTCCGTCCACTGTTCGGTGTCTATCCGGTGTCGTCCACTGTTCACGGTCGTCATCCTTTGGTCATCCACTGGTCACTCATGCGGTGTCATCCACCACTGTTCGGTCGTCCACTGTTCCTTCCGGTCGTCCACTGATCGGTCGTGCCACTGGTCGTCCACGGTCGTCCATTTTCCGGTGTCCGTCCACGTTGGTCGTTACCACGTCGTCCACTGTTGCGGTGTCGTCCACTGGTCGTCCACTGTGCGGTGTCCATTTTGGTCGTCCACTGGCCACGGTGTCGTTTTTTGTGCCGGTGTCCGTCCACTGTGCGGTCGTCCACTGGGTCGTCCTGGTCGTCCGGGTCGTTATTTTGGGTCGATCCACCTGTCGTCGTTATTTTGGTCGTCCGGTCGTCCACTGTGCGGTCGTCGTCCACGGTCATCCACTGTTGCGGTCGTCCACTGTGCGGGTCGTGCCTGGGTCGTTACTGTGTCGTTATCGTGCCTGGGTTATTTTCGGGGTCGTCCACGGTGTCGTGTCATATATTTCGGTCGTCCGGTCTGGTCGTCGTCGTGCGGTCATTACCTGGTCGTCGTCGTCGTCCTGGTCGTGGTCGTCGTTAGTCGGTCGTCGTACCGATCGTACGGGGTCGTCTGTACGGTCGTCCTACGGTCGTCTATTTTGGTCGTCGTCCGGTCCGCGGGTGTCGTCCATGCGGTCGGTCGTCGTCTATTCCTGGTCGTCTATTCCGTCTGGTCGTCGTACGGTCGTCTATTTTCGATCGTTGTGCGGTCGTACCATATTTTGGTCGTCGTCCACTGTGCCGGTCGTCGTCCGTATTTTGGTCGTTACGGTCGTTATTTTGGTCGTTATTACGGTCGTCGGTCGTTATCCGTGTTCGGTCGTCGTCCGGTCGTCATGTGCCTGGTCGTCGTTCCACGGATCGTCATGTGCGGTCGTCCATGTGCGGTCGTCCGGTCGTCCGGTCGTCTTGTTCGGTCCGCCGTGCGGTCGTCGTTGATCGATCGGTGTCGTCCGATTGATCCGTCCACCGGGTCGTTATGCGGGGTCGTCGTGCGGTCGTCCGGTGCGGTGTCGTCGTCCACGGGTGTCGTCGGTCGTTATTTTGGTCGTCCACTGGTCGTCCGCACGGTCGTCTATTTTTGGTCGTTATTTTGGTCGTCGGTCGTCGTCGTTGTTGTTCGTGTGTCGGTCTGGTCGGTCGTTTCCGGTCGGGTCGATTCGATCGGCTCATTCCGTTCATCTTCCGTTATCGTTATCGGTGTGTTATCGTCGCCACCTGGTCATTCCACTTCCGGTCCGTCGTGCGTATTCCTGGTCTCGGTCGTCCGTTATTCCTGGTCCGTGTCTTCGTCCGTTGTCGTTTTCCTGGGCCATCCGTGCCGCTGGGTCGTCGTGCCGGGTCGTCGCTGGTCGTGCCGGGTCGTCCGTCGCTGGTCGTTCCTGGGGTCGTCCGTGTCGTCGTTATTTCGTCGTCCGTGTCGTTACCATATTCCGTTTTCCTTCCGTGCCTTCGGTCGATCATCCGTGCGTACCTGGGTCGTCATCCGTGACCTTCCCTCCATCCACCACCCTGGCTCCATCTCCATTTTCACTACAAACCATCTCCATGCCACTGGCTCCACCACCACTACAAACCATCTCCATTCCACCTTCCATCTCCATTCCACAAACCATCTCCATTACCACCTTCCTCCATTCCACCACTACTGGCTCCATCTCCACCACCTTCACAAACCATCTCCATTACCACCATCTCCTTTTCCTTCCATCTCCATACCATCCATGCCACATCTCCATTACCACTTCCTGGGCTTCATCTCCATTCCACCATCCATACCACCTTTCCACATCTCCATTACCTTCCTTCTCCATTCCTCCATGCCACTATCTCCATGCCACCATCTCCATTTTTCACCTTCCTCCATGCCATCTCCATTACATGCACTACCATCCATGCACCACCATCTCCACTGGGGCATCTCCATGCCTTCCATTTTCCTGGGGCTCATGCCATTCTGTGCCATTTTTGTGCCTCCATTACCACATGCCACGTGCATCTCCGTGCCACATTATCCGTGCCACTCGTGCCATCCGTGCCATCTCCGTACACACTCCTCCATGCCTCCATTTTCCTCCATTCCTCCGTGCCATTCTCCATTTCGTGTCTCCGTGCCTCCGTGCCTCCGTGCCATTTTCCTTCTCGTTCACCACGTGTCTCCGTGTTCTCCGTGCCTCCGTGCCTGGTCTCCGTTGGTCTCGTTTTCCTGGTCCGTTGGTCCTGGTCTCCGTGCATGGGTCGGTCGTCTGGGGTCGTCTCCGTGCATGCCTTCTGGGTCGTCTCGTGCCACGCTGGAGTCGTCTCCGTGCACTCTGCTTGCGCTGGAGTCGTCTCCGTGCGCTGCAGTGCGCTACGGTCATCTCCGTGCATGCAGTGTCGTCTCCGTGTAATCCACAGTGCAGTCATCTCCGTATAATCCACAGTGCGTTGTCGTCTCCGTGTAATCCACAGTGCCTGATGTCATCTCCATTATGATCCACAGTACACAGTGTCATCTCCGTATAATCCACAATTTTAATAATAGTGTCATCTCCGTATAACTCACAGTTACACAGTGTGTCATCTCCGTATAATCCACAGTACATTGCGTCATCTCCGCGCTAATCCATACAGTACACAGTGTCATCTCCGTATAATCCATTGTGTACACAGTGTCATCTCCGTATAATCCACAGTACACAGTGCGTCATCTCCGTATATGATCCACAGTACACAGTGTCATCTCCGTATAATCCACAGTACACAGTGTCATCTCGTATGAAATCCACAGTACACGATTAATGTCTCCATTATAATCCACAGTACACAGTGTCATCTCCGTATAATCCGCAGTACACAGTGTCATCTCCGTATGATCCACAGTACACAGTGTCATCTCCGTATAATCCACGGTACACAGTGTCATCTCCGTATAATCCACAGTACACAGTGTCATCTCCATTATAAATCCACAATTACAGTTGATCATCTCAATATAATCCACAGTACGATTGCATCCATATCTTTCGACTTGATAAACATAATTTATTTATCAACAAAGTATGCGTTATTTTTATCGGCAGTTGTTAGATTCTGATAGCATTGTTACGTCTCAGCATTGATGAATGTTGTCAGGACATTGTACACAATCTACTTTTAAAACGATCTGTCCCAGGTTATCGTTTTTGAATAATAATATGATATTTATATAAACCACACGGTACATGGTGTGTATATTTTCTCCATATAAACAAACATTATAAGTTGTTCACTGGTCTCGAGGGGACATGGGCTGATCATGCCCTCGATGTTTGTTTATGATTCCTGAGGCCCGGAAGGGCGAGAACATCAAAACATCGAGTATATCAACCTATGGCACCGAGGACCAGGGAACAGCGTATTTATCTTACCGAACATTACTCAATGGTAATTTTCGGAACTGTTTGAAGGACGAGGTATCGGATCATAGTATGGATGACAAGTCAAAGAAAAACAAAATTAAGAGTTATCTCCCTTTCCATCGATTTGCATTCCGCAAAACATCGGTAATTTCCGTACATTATAAGTGATTCAATGTTATTCGAGATAAAGATTTACTACTACGAAGTACCAAATGAGTTCGGCATTCCCAGCCGGTTACATATAGCAAATATTACTCGCTCAGCCAAATCCGTGGTTAAACTTGTCGGCCATAGATGGCCTTGACATTTAAAGTGAGCCTGAGCAGTAAATTTGTAGAATAATTTTAGAGGTTAAATATTTATAAATATAATTTCCTAAAAATGAATCAATATCGAATGCATTTTTACAGCCTCTAAAACTATTCTTAACAATTTTACTGTTCTGTACATGATCCAAAATAAGGATTATTGCAAAGTTCATATTTCGCTCCCCATTAGCAAACGGTCAAATCTTACACAGTATATCGGTGGTTTACATTCGAAAAGTAATATAGGCCATATATACATATATTTTCCACCAATCGGATGGCCCAATTTCGTTTCTCCGGATCTGCTCAGATCACCTGAAATGTTAAGGCCATATATGGCCGACAAGTGAGTGTGACTGCCGATGGTTTTGGAGAAAATGTCTACTTACTGTCGAGGAAATGATTTGTAGATGTTGCAATAAGTTTTTAGACCGTGGAATGGCGCTGCCGATGGAACCAACCCTTTATGGGTGCTGTCAACGTGGCTGGAATTCGGTGAGTCGTGGCGTATAACTTTTGAAATAATGATCCGATTGTGACCATTTATAGCTCGTTGTGTAGGGGAAATCATCTCGCTTATGATCCGCAGGCCTCGACGGGGCCTTAAAATAGTTTACGTGGTGAAATCTAACTTAGATTGAGGACGGATTGGTTCCGTCGTTACATCCCTTTCCTTTTTATATGTAGTACTAGGGTAGGTTCCATATAGCTATATGTCTTTCTAACGCTGTTTCTAAGCGTGACGCCCTAATGGATTACTAGACAAGCCTGAAAGAGCTTCCAAGGTATGCGTGGATTAACGAGATCTATGTGTCCAGTTACACGCATTCCTGGTAGATGGTGACACAGTCTTCTATCAGTAACATGCATCTCAGTCTGTCTGCTCTTTGACAATGACATGTTAGTCAGTGCTACTGAAAATACAATTCCGAAACATTTCTCAGAAACCTCCACGATGCATAATTATCCTCCACAACACCACGCACCCTCCACACCTCCACACCCTCCACAACCACCACAACCACCACCCTCCGCAGCCACCACCATCAGCCACACATACCGTCCCCAACATCTCCACCCTCGGCTTCATCTGGCATACCATCCATATCCCCAAGAATGCTCCACCCCGTGTCCCCTGTACACCCGCCACACCCACTGCAAACAGTGGGGCCGTATGTCCGCCGGATGTAGAAGTTGGAGGTGTGTTTCCTCCTAAGAGTAACCTGTCGCCATAACTATTGGAAGTCCTCCAGAAGGCACATACTGAAATGCAAACATGAACTCAAAAGTGTACACTGTAGAAGAACAACATTGCAAGATTCAGAACAACTGGGATATTTTATAGTTGTAACATTCTGCATTTCATGAAGGGGTTCTAAAGGGACGTTTCTTACAGTAGTACCATAGCATTGCATGACGTAGGAGGTCTATAGGGACGTTTACAGTAGTACCATAGCATTGCATAATGTAGGAGGTCTAAAGGATCGCTTTAAGGGACATTAGGAGGTCTAAAGGGACATTAAAAGTAGTACCATAGCATTGGAATATGTAGGAGGTCTAAAGGGACGTTTACAGTAATACAACAGCATTGCATAATGTAGGAGGTCTGAAGGAACGTTTACAGTAGTACCATAGCATTGAATACTGAAGGAGGTCTGAAGGAACGTTTACAGTAGTACCATAGTATTGCATAGTGTAGGAGGTCTATAGGGACGTTTACAGTAGTACCATAGCATTGCATAATGTAGGAGGTCTAAATGGACATTTACAGTAGTACCATAGCTTTGCGCAATGTAGGAAGTCTAAAGGGGCATTTACAGTAGTACCATAGCATTGCACAATGTAGGAGGTCTAAAGGTCTGAAGGACGTTTACAGTAATACAACAGCATTGCATAATGTAGGAGGTCTGAAGGAACGTTTACAGTAGTACCATAGCATTGCATAATGTAGGAGGTCTATAGGGAAGGACGTTTACAGTAGTACCATAGCATTGCATAATGTAGGAGTCTCTAAAGGGACGTTTACAGTAGTACCATAGCATTGCACAATGTAGGAGAGTCTAAAGGGGCATTTACAGTAGTACCATAGCATTGCACAATGTAGGAGGTCTAAAGGGACGTTTACAGTAATACAACAGCATTGCATAATGTAGGAGGTCTGAAGGAACGTTTACAGTAGTACCATAGCATTGCATAATGTAGGAGGTCTAAAGGGACGTTTACAGTAGTACCATAGCATTGCACAATGTAGGAGGTCTGAAGGGACGTTTACAGTAATAAAACAGCATTGCATAATGTAGGAGGTCTAAAGGGACATTTACAGCAGTACCATAGCATTGCACAATGTAGGAGGTCTAAAGGGACGTTTACAGTAATACAACAGCATTGTATAATGTAGGAGGTCTGAAGGAACGTTTACAGTAGTACCATAGCATTGCACAATGTAGGAGGCCTATAGGGACGTTTACAGTAGTACCATAGCATTGCACAATGTAGGAGGTCGAAAGGGACGTTTACAGTAGTAGCATAGCATTGCATACGTAAAGGAGGAGGTCTATAGGGACGTTTACAGTAGTACCATAGCATTGCATAATGTAGGAGGGTCTAAAGGGACGTTTACAGTAGTACCATAGCATTGCATAATGTAGGAGGTCTAAAGGGACGTTTACAGTAGTACCACAGCATTGCATAATGTAGGAGGTCTAAACGGACGTTTACAGTAATACGACAGCATTGCACATAATGTAGGAGGTCTGAAGGGACGTTTACAGTAGTAGCATAGCATTGCATAATGTAGGAGGTCTAAAGGGACGTTTACAGTAGTACCATAGCATTGCATAATGTAGGAGGTCTAAAGGGACGTTTACAGTAGTACCATAGCATTGCACAATGTACCGGAGGAGGAGGTCTAAAGGGACGTTTACAGTAATACAACAGCATTGCATAATGTAGGAGGTCTGAAGGAACGTTTACAGTAGTACCATAGCATTGCATAATGTAGGAGGTCTGAAGGGACGTTTACAGTAATACAACAGCATTGCATAATGTAGGAGGTCTGAAGGAACGTTTACAGTAGTAGCATAGGATTGCATAATGTAGGAGGTCTAAAGGGACGTTTACAGTAATACAACAGCATTGCATAATGTAGGAGGTCTGAAGGAACGTTTACAGTAGTACCATAGCATTGCATAATGTAGGAGGTCTGAAGGGACGTTTACAGTAGTAGCATAGCATTGCATAATGTAGGAGGTCTAAAGGGACGTTTACAGTAGTACCATAGCATTGCACAATGTAGGAGGTCTAAAGGGACGTTTACAGTAATACAATAGCATTGCATAATGTAGGAGGTCTGAAGGAACGTTTACAGTAGTACCATAGCATTGCATAATGTAGGAGGTCTGAAGGAACGTTTACAGTAGTACCATAGCATTGCATAATGTAGGAGGTCTGAAGGGACGTTTACAGTAGTAGCAATAGCATTGCATAATGTAGGAGGTCTAAAGGGACATTTACAGTAGTACCATAGCATTGCACAATGTAGGAGGTCTAAAGGGACGTTTACAGTAATACAACAGCATTGCATAATGTAGGAGGTCTGAAGGAACGTTTACAGTAGTACCATAGCATTGCACAATGTAGGAAGGCCTATAGGGACGTTTACAGTAGTACCATAGCATTGCATAATGTAGGAGGTCCGAAAAAGGGACGTTTACAGTACTACCATAGCATTGCATAATGTAGGAGGTCTAAAGGGACGTTTACAGTAGTACCATAGCATTGCATGATGTAGGAGGTCTATAAGGGACGTTTACAGTAGTACCATAGCATTGCACAATGTAGGAGGTCGAGAAAGGGACGTTTACAGTAGTAGCATAGCATTGCATAATGTAGGAGGTCTAAAGGGACATTTACAGTAGTACCATAGCATTGCACAATGTAGGAGGTCTAAAGGGACGTTTACAGTAATACAACAGCATTGCATAATGTAGGAGGTCTGAAGGAACGTTTACAGTAGTACCATAGCATTGCATAATGTAGGAGGTCTAAAGGGACGTTTACAGTAGTACCATAGCATTGCATAATGTAGGAGGTCTAAAGGGACGTTTACAGTAGTACCATAGCATTGCACAATGTAGGAGTCTAAAGGGCATTTACAGTAGTACCATAGCATTGCACAATGTAGGAGGTCTAAAGGGACGTTTACAGTAATAGCACAGCATTGCATAATGTAGGAGGTCTGAAGGAACGTTTACAGTAGTAGCATAGCATTGCATAATGTAGGAGGGTCTAAAGGGACGTTTACAGTAGTACCATAGCATTGCACAATGTAGGAGAGTCTGGAAGGGACGTTTACAGTAGTAGCATAGCATTGCATAATGTAGGAGGTCTAAAGGGACATTTACAGGAGTACCATAGCATTGCACAATGTAGGAGGTCTAAAAGGGACGTTTACAGTAGTAGCAACAGCATTGTATAATGTAGGAGGTCTGAAGGAACGTTTACAGTAGTACCATAGCATTGCACAATGTAGGAGGCCTATAGGGACGTTTACAGTAGTACCATAGCATTGCACAATGTAGGAGGTAAGTAGAAAAGGGACGTTTACAGTAGTAGCATAGCATTGCATGACGTAGGAGGTCTAAAGGGACGTTTACAGTAGTACCATAGCATTGCATAATGTAGGAGGAGGTCTAAAGGGACGTTTACAGTAGTAGCATAGCATTGCATAATGTAGGAGGTCTAAAGGGACGTTTACAGTAGTACCATAGCATTGCACAATGTAGGAGGTCTAAAGGGACGTTTACAGTAATACAACAGCATTGCATAATGTAGGACGTCTGAAGGAACGTTTACAGTAGTAGCATAGCATTGCATAATGTAGGAGGTCTAAAGGGACGTTTACAGTAGTACCATAGCATTGCACAATGTAGGAGGTCTAAAGGGACGTTTACAGTAATACAACAGCATTGCATAATGTAGGAGGTCTGAAGGAACGTTTACAGTAGTAGCACAGGATTGCATAATGTAGGAGGTCTGAAGGAACGTTTACAGTAATACAACAGCATTGCATAATGTAGGAGGTCTGAAGGAACGGTTACAGTAGTAGCATGGGATTGCATAATGTAGGAGGTCTGAAGGAACGTTTACAGTAATACAACAGCATTGCATAATGTAGGAGGTCTGAAGGAACGTTTACAGTAGTACCATAGCATTGCATGACGTAGGAGGTCTATAGGGACGTTTACAGTAGTACGATGGCATTGCACAATGTAGGAGGTCGAAAGGGACGTTTACAGTAGTAGCATAGCATTGCATAATGTAGGAGGTCTAAAGGGACGTTTACAGTAGTACCATAGCATTGCACAATGTAGGAGGTCTAAAGGGGCATTTACAGTAGTACCATAGCATTGCACAATGTAGGAGGGCACACCATAGTGCACAAGGAGGTCTAAAGGGACGTTTACAGTAATACAACAGCATTGCATAATGTAGGAGGTCTGAAGGAACGTTTACAGTAGTAGCATTGGATTGCATAATGTAGGAGGTCTGAAGGGACGTTTACAGTAATACAACAGGATTGCATAATGTAGGAGGTCTGAAGGAACGTTTACAGTAGTAGCATAGGATTGCATAATGTAGGAGGTCTAAAGGGACGTTTACAGTAATACAACAGGATTGCATAATGTAGGAGGTCTGAAGGAACGTTTACAGTAGTAGCATAGGATTGCATAATGTAGGAGGTCTGAAGGAACGTTTACAGTAGTAGCATAGCTTTGCATAATGATGTAGAAGGTCTAAAGGGACGTTTACAGTAATACAACAGCATTGCATAATGTAGGAGGTCTAAAGGGACGTTTACAGTAGTAGCATAGCATTGCTTAATGTAGGAGGTCTAAACGGACGTTTACAGTAGTAGCATAGCATTGCATAATGTAGGAGGTCTAAAGGAACGTTTACAGTAGTAGCATAGCATTGCATAATGTAGGAGGTCTAAAGGGACGTTTACAGTAGTACCATAGCATTGCACAATGTAGGAGGTCTAAAGGGACGTTTACAGTAGTACCATAGCATTGCATAATGTAGGAGATCTGAAAGAACGTTTACAGTAATACAACAGCATTACATAATGTAGGAGGTCTGAAGGAACGTTTACAGTAGTACCATAGCATTGCATACTGTAGGAGGTCTGAAGGAACGTTTACAGTAGTAGCATAGCATTGCATAATGTAGGTCTGAAGGGACGTTTACAGTAGTACCATAGCATTGCACAAAGTAGGAGGTCGAAAGGGACGTTTACAGTAGTAGCATAGCATTGCATAATGTAGGAGGTCTAAAGGGACATTTACACAGGTACCATAGCATTGCACAATGTAGGAGGTCTAAAGGGACGTTTACAGTAATACAACAGCATTGTATAATGTAGGAGGTCTGAAGGAACGTTTACAGTAGTACCATAGCATTGCACAATGTAGGAGGCCTATAGGGACGTTTACAGTAGTACCATAGCATTGCACAATGTAGGAGGTCGAAAGGGACGTTTACAGAACTAGCATAGCATTGCATAATGTAGGGGGTCTAAAGGGACGTTTACAGTAGTACCATAGCATTGCATGACGTAGGAGGTCTATAGGGACGTTTACAGTAGTACCATAGCATTGCATAATGTAGGAGGTCTAAACGGACGTTTACAGTAGTACCATAGCATTGCATAATGTAGGAGGTCTAAAGGGACATTTACAGTAGTACCATAGCATTGCACAATGTAGGAGGTCTAAAGGGACGTTTACAGTAATACAACAGCATTGCATAATGTAGGACGTCTGAAGGAACGTTTACAGTAGTAGCATAGCATTGCATAAGGTAGGAGGTCTAAAGGGACGTTTACAGTAGTACCATAGCATTGCACAATGTAGGAGGTCTAAAGGGACGTTTACAGTAATACAACAGCATTGCATAATGTAGGAGGTCTGAAGGAACGTTTACAGTAGTAGCACAGGATTGCATAATGTAGGAGGTCTGAAGGAACGTTTACAGTAATACAACAGCATTGCATAATGTAGGAGGTCTGAAGGAACGGTTACAGTAGTAGCATGGGATTGCATAATGTAGGAGGTCTGAAGGAACGTTTACAGTAATACAACAGCATTGCATAATGTAGGAGGTCTGAAGGAACGTTTACAGTAGTACCATAGCATTGCATGACGTAGGAGGTCTATAGGGACGTTTACAGTAGTACGATGGCATTGCACAATGTAGGAGGTCGAAAGGGACGTTTACAGTAGTAGCATAGCATTGCATAATGTAGGAGGTCTAAAGGGACGTTTACAGTAGTACCATAGCATTGCACAATGTAGGAGGTCTAAAGGGGCATTTACAGTAGTACCATAGCATTGCACAATGTAGGAGGTCTAAAGGGACGTTTACAGTAATACAACAGCATTGCATAATGTAGGAGGTCTGAAGGAACGTTTACAGTAGTAGCATTGGATTGCATAATGTAGGAGGTCTGAAGGGACGTTTACAGTAATACAACAGGATTGCATAATGTAGGAGGTCTGAAGGAACGTTTACAGTAGTAGCATAGGATTGCATAATGTAGGAGGTCTAAAGGGACGTTTACAGTAATACAACAGCATTGCATAATGTAGGAGGTCTGAAGGAACGTTTACAGTAGTAGCATAGGATTGCATAATGTAGGAGGTCTGAAGGAACGTTTACAGTAGTAGCATAGCTTTGCATAATGACGAAGGTCTAAAGGGACGTTTACAGTAATACAACGGCAGTGCATAATGTAGGAGGTCTAAAGGGACGTTTACAGTAGTAGCATAGCATTGCTTAATGTAGGAGGTCTAAACGGACGTTTACAGTAGTAGCATAGCATTGCATAATGTAGGAGGTCTAAAGGAACGTTTACAGTAGTAGCATAGCATTGCATAATGTAGGAGGTCTAAAGGGACGTTTACAGTAGTACCATAGCATTGCACAATGTAGGAGGTCTAAAGGGACGTTTACAGTAGTACCATAGCATTGCATAATGTAGGAGATCTGAAAGAACGTTTACAGTAATACAACAGCATTACATAATGTAGGAGGTCTGAAGGAACGTTTACAGTAGTACCATAGCATTGCATACTGTAGGAGGTCTGAAGGAACGTTTACAGTAGTAGCATAGCATTGCATAATGTAGGTCTGAAGGGACGTTTACAGTAGTACCATAGCATTGCACAAAGTAGGAGGTCACAATGTAGGAGAAAGGGACGTTTACAGTAGTAGCATAGCATTGCATAATGTAGGAGGTCTAAAGGGACATTTACACAGGTACCATAGCATTGCACAATGTAGGAGGTCTAAAGGGACGTTTACAGTAATACAACAGCATTGTATAATGTAGGAGGTCTGAAGGAACGTTTACAGTAGTACCATAGCATTGCACAATGTAGGAGGCCTATAGGGACGTTTACAGTAGTACCATAGCATTGCACAATGTAGGAGGTCGAAAGGGACGTTTACAGAACTAGCATAGCATTGCATAATGTAGGAGGTCTAAAGGGACGTTTACAGTAGTACCATAGCATTGCATGACGTAGGAGGTCTATAGGGACGTTTACAGTAGTACCATAGCATTGCATAATGTAGGAGGTCTAAAGGGACGTTTACAGTAGTAGCATAGCATTGCATAATGTAGGAGGTCTAAAGGGACATTTACAGTAGTACCATAGCATTGCACAATGTAGGAGGTCTAAAGGGACGTTTACAGTAATACAACAGCATTGCATAATGTAGGAGGTCTGAAGGAACGTTTACAGTAGTAGCATAGCATTGCATAATGTAGGAGGTCTGAAGGAACGTTTACAGTAGTAGCATAGCATTGCATAATGTAGGAGGTCTAAAGGGACGTTTACAGTAATACAACAGCATTGCATAATGTAGGAGGTCTGAAGGGACGTTTACAGTAGTACCATAGCATTGCATAATGTAGGAGGTCTAAAGGGACGTTTTTACATGTAGTACCACAGCATTGCATAATGTAGGAGGTCTGAAGGAACGTTTACAGTAGTAAATGGGATTGCATAATGTAGGAGGTCTGAAGGAACGTTTACAGTAGTAGCATAGCATTGCATAATGTAGGGAGGTCTAAAGGGACGTTTACAGTAGTACCATAGCATTGCATAATGTAGGAGGTCTGAAGGGACGTTTACAGTAGTACCATAGCATTGCATAATGTAGGAGGTCTAAAGGAACGTTTACAGTAGTACCATAGCATTGCATAATGTAGGAGGTCTAAGGAGGACGTTTACAGTAGTACCATAGCATTGCATAATGTAGGAGGTCTGAAGGGACGTTTACAGTAGTACCATAGCATTGCATAATGTAGGAGGTCTAGAAGAGCGACACAAAGTACGTTTACATAGCATATGCATTGCATAATAGGAGAGTCTGAAGGAACGTTTACAGTGTACCATAGCATTGCATAATGTAGGAGGTCTGAAGGAACGTTTACAGTAGTATGCAGCATAATGTAGCATAGCATTGCATAATGTAGGAGGTCTAAAGGGACGTTTACAGTAGTACCATAGCATTGCATAATGTAGGAGGTCTAAAGGAACGTTTACAGTAGTAGCATAGCATTGCATAATGTAGGAGGTCTAAAAGGGACGTTTACAGTAGTACCATAGCATTGCATAATGTAGGAGGTCTAAAGGGACGTTTACAGTAGTAGCATAGCATTGCATAATGTAGGAGGTCTAAAGGGACGTTTACAGTAGTACCATAGCATTGCATAATGTAGGAGGTCTAAAGGGACATTTACAGTAGTACCATAGCATTGCACAATGTAGGAGGTCTAAAGGACGTTTACAGTAATAACAGCATTGCATAATGTAGGAGGTCTGAAGGGACGTTTACAGTAGTACCATAGCATTGCATAATGTAGGAGGTCCTAAAGGGACGTTTACAGTAGTACCATAGCATTGCATAATGTAGGAGGTCCTAAAGGGACGTTTACAGTAGTAGCATAGCATTGCATAATGTAGGACGTTTACAGTCTGTAGGAGTCCGAAGGACGTTTACAGTAGTAAGCATAGCATTGCATAATGTAGGAGGTCTAAAAGGACGTTTACAGTAGTACCATAGCATTGCATAATGTAGGAGGTCTAAAGGAACGTTT